>NC_056729.1:587754124-587776624 GCF_019279795.1 Protopterus annectens | reverse complement strand
TCTATGCCTGGCGTTGTCAGACCCCACTCTGACAGACCTCCTGCATATCCACAAAACAAACAGTACCAATAATTACCCATTCTAAAGACTTAAACCATGCCTTTGATATAAATAGGACCTGCTGGAGAGATAGGTATGTATCCCAGAGACTACCCTGTCTATGGAACAGGCTCCCCATCCATGTGATGCAGAGTTCCTCCCTAACCAAATTCAAGTGCAACTTGGACAATTGGATGGGAAACTGGAAATTCATCCCTGGTTTGGTACCTATGTCTCTAATGCAAACAGGTAACCTGTAAATGGTTCATCTCCTAAGCCCATGCTTACACTTATCAAGGATATCAGAACTTGTCAGAGATTTGGGTTGCATGGCTAGGCTTAAAAAGGCCCTTGTGGTCATTAGCGTAGTAAACACCTATGAACCTATGAACCTATGAACTTAATCTGTTGCCCATTCTTAGTCTAGCTCCATAGTACAGAAGCAGAAAGCCCTGACTGTCCCAGATTTCACACGTTCATCTAGTGGTTCTGGCTCCAGATGGACCAGAGAGAGAAGGAGAGAAGTAAGCAGCTGATGGCTAGCTCACCCATTCTGGGAGTAGGGGGACTGCCTAGGTTTGCTACAACCACAGCATTAACAGCCTGGTGAACTTTCTGCTGTAGAAGGTAAACCACTGGGCTGGGAGGTTACACATATGGAAGCAAGCTTGTACGTCCTGAAGGCACCTGTTGTGGTGCTGATAAGGCTGTCGTGGGGGGTGGTGAGGTTAGGGCACTCTCCCCAGAAGCAGAGTGATGCTGCATTAGCATCTTAATTCTCCTCAGCGGCCTCAGACAGTGGTTGGATTAAGCCCAGGGGGAGGCTAAAGAGACAGTGAATGAAGAGAGGAGTCGACTGATTGTCAGCTGCAGGTAGTAGGAGAGGAAAATAAATATGTCACCATTCTGGAACAGATTTATTTAAATATGTTAGCTTCTATAATTTTAGTCAGCCTTTTAAATAATATGATACAACTTGGATTTTATGGGAGGAAAATCATGAAAGCCATGGAAACTGAATTTAAAAAAATGAAACAGTTTCTCTACAGTGATTTGCCTTCCACTCTTCTACCCCACCCCACTGCCAAGTTTAGAAGAGTAACATGAATCCCAGAGCTTAGATGTTTATATTATGGAACTGGTGCAGATTTGCATTAATTACTCTTATTCTATGCTTTAAATTGGTGATGTCAGAGCAGCAAACTTGCTTTTGTGTCACTCTCTCAAAACACAGTATACTTGGTTTTGTGGCACCTTCTGTAAATGCAATATACTTGGTTTTGGCACTATCTCTAAATGTGCATTATTCTTCAGCTCAGCAATGCACTGCACTGCATTTAATTTTTTTACTGTTTGTTGGTTCCTTCTCCCACAAAGTGAGACACATATACCTGTTAACATGACAGGTGGAACTGAGTGGTCTCTCAGTCATAAAGGTTAAAGACAGAGAGAGACAGAGACAAAGAAACCAAGAGTGAGAAGCAGTGGTACCTGTGTGTAACAGTGTTACTACAGGTAGTGTTATTGTTGATTTAGCATACAGCAGCAGCACTGTGTAAACAGGAGGAATGTAGCTAGGTGTAGACTGGGATTTGGCAAATAACTTCCAGCACTGTAGTGACAACAAAAAAACAAACTGGAAAGAGCAGGTTAGTAACTTATTTTATTAAAAGTGCAACAATGAAAAACATACATCTGGTACCTCGGCCATTTGCCATCATAGAATAAAATATACTGCACAAAAACAGCTTTAAATACAGGTGAAACCCTATCACTAGTTAATTAATTAATCGATTAATCACAGAATCAAAATTCATTCTTAAAGTGCTCATCAACTTTGCAAAAAATAGCAAAAAATTACAATCCTATTCCAGCAAATAAATATGATACTAATACAAAGTTATTTTCATCATTATACAATAATACAATTAACTTTTTGCATGCTTCTAGCATACATCCTCCCCATTTAATTAATTCCATACACTATGGACAATTTAAATGAATTTCCAAGAATACATCAGAGAAAAAACTCAGAAACTCAGGGAGAGATATCTTTCAGAGGTTAAGTTTATATATATATATATATATATATATATATATATATATATATATATATATAGGTTTTCTTCAGATAATCAAAGTTTCAAGACTTCGAACATCATATGGCTGCGGACCACATGATCACAGTTTAGAAACTTCAAACATCTAATAAAAAAAAAAGTTTCAGTTACATTTTTGCGAGGGTGGGGGGCAAGCCGCCCGCAGCCCCACACCTCCTGCTAATCAAAAATAAACAACTCCGAGATTGTACTACAGTGAAGAAAATAGCAAATTTCCTATTCCTCGCTATATGGCAATTTCCATTCGGAATGTTCAAAGTTTCAAAATTTTGATCATCTGGTCCTCAGCCGTATGATGTTTGAAGTTTTGAAACTTCGATCACCTGAAGGGGACGCATATAATTACACACACACACACACACACACACACACACACACACACACACACACACATATATATATATATATATATATATATATATATATATATATATATATATATATATCAGCAGAAAGAGATAAGTTCCCTGCCTAGTCTTCCCGGAGTTACACACATCCTCTTTTCCACTTTTGCTACTCCTTTCTAAGTGACTCATTTCTTTTGTACTGCACTGCTCTCTCAAATTTATTCCACTAATCTGCCATCCTTTGTAAACTAAGTCCTCATACTTAGCTTGAAATGAGTACCTCCATTCTGATCACTATGTCTTCTTTTACCCCATCACTCTCACTTGTATTCACTCATGCACCTGGACCTTATTACTTTGGCAGCTTTTATCATGCTCCCATTTCTTACTCATTTATCATGAGAATAACCCAGATTTTAGCCTGACAGCAGGATGATTACAGTTGTGAGCTACTATTGAAGTGTTTCCTGTAATCCAGTCATTGACTCTCTTTGCCTAATGTATGATTGTAACCAATTCACTCAAACAGATTGTGCTTCTGGCTCACTCTGAAAAGCATCACCGTTGTTCAGTGCACTTACCTGATTAACAAAGCATTTCATTGTATTTATTCTTTGTTTACCAGGGTAGAATGTTGATCCATGCAGACCATTTTCAGACTCAGCCCAGGAGCAGAAAGTAAAAGCAAGCCAGATCAGTACAGACCGACTTTAGTGTTATATCTCAATATGAGCCGTAGCCAAAATGACACAAAGAAAGCTACTAGGCTATAGCTGCACACTCTAGTAATTACTTGTAGTATGTACAATTCATTTTTACAGTAATTTACAAAGTAGATTTACAGGGTTGGGTGAGGTGGATAACAAAAAGGTTTTAATAGGGGTGAAATGCAGGGTTGATGAAGCTGGTAGTGTAAAGAATTTGGGAGGATACAGGGTAATGAATTATGGAGGGCAGAGGGTGGAAGACTGCTGTTCTAATGAGTGAAATTACTTTGTAGGGGAGTATATTGCTTGTACATTTGCAGTCAAACTTTAATTATACTGGCCATCATTATCTGTATCCTCTTCTGCAGATTATCCCTGTCTCCATAGATGGATTCTTAAGTTTAACACAGCATTTCAGCTATGGCCTCTCTAATGCCAAGCATTAACTACCTCTTTATCCCTTGGATCAACCAACTCATAATACATCCTGATATTTTGTATGTCATTTTTATTGTGACCCAGTATTCCACTGACTAATAACCAAAAACACTTACTTATCCATTTCCATAATTAAGGCCTTTGCCCCCATGTTGTGTATCCCACTCTTGAACTACTTTAATGACCAGATGCACCAACTTGCATTTTCTTCATTAAGCCTCAGTTGGCATTTATCAGAGTATTCCTTATACTTCCTTGTGAGCTTTCTTAGTCTCTGGTACCCCATAACTATGTTATCCATGAAAAGGTTCATCCTGCCCTCCTTCCCTAATGTAATATCTGACATGTGCACATTTGGTGAAGAGCACACTCCCCCAATTAGCACTCTTTTTATTTGGACTTATAGCCCCATAAACATACTTTGCCTCATTCCATCTACTTCCCTTCTTCACACATTTTGCAGATTTATAGCCCACCACATCTCCTAAATCATCTCCAGCAGTTTTCTGTGTAACACTGGTCAAAAGACCTTGGCGAAATCTAGATTCAATGCATTTAACGGATTTATGTTATAGACTTCAGCCTTCTCTTAGTAATAGAAATGTAACAGATTAGTCTAATCTAACTTCTTTGCCATATAACTATGCTGATAATCATTCTAATGCTTACTGTCCATTAAAAATATGTTATGCTAGCCATAAGGACCTTTTTTGAACATTCATACCACTGAGGGCAAAGTAGATTAACCTACAACTCCCTGCCTGTTTTGTTCTTCACCCAGTGGCGGCTGGTGACTTCAAATCAAAGGGGGGCTGCAGGAGACAGCTGAATGGGTGGGGTCAATGGGAAGCGGTGTGGCCAACTAGAAAGAGGAGGAGCAAAACCACAAAAACTGTAACTTTAATTAAATACACTGCCTTGGGTGCCAAACCATCATTATGAGAGTCCAATCAAGACAAAATGGAGTGTAGGCTTTGATGGGGTCAAATTGATGAGCTCACAATGTTTTAGAGTTATTTAATAAACATTTTTAATGTATTTGAGGAATTGTTTATATTTTATACAATATTATATTGATATTTTATATTTTATGGATTGCACATATTTAAACTGTTTTTAATTTATCCACTAGATGGTGGTATTGATATGTTTTAGGATGCCTTACATAGGTTTCTATGAATGAAAAAGTTTTAACAGTTTTTAACTTTTGGTTCTGTATAATAAGTTCTGCACATCAGGTCATATAAATGTTATGTTTTTTTTACATTCATATATTTATTATGTATTTTAGATTTTTAATACAATGAGTACGTTTTTATGTATTAAATTTTGAAGTAAAGTATTAATATTCATGAGATATGTTTAATTCAAGGTTGCGATTGGTGTAAAGGTATTTAAATTTATATCTAAGGATGGGTTCAATTAATTAGGTTAATTTGCATCTGAAGAAGTTCAGTTAGAATGACAAACGTGGTGGGAGAGTTAAGCATTATGTGTGGAACAGTTGGGAGCTGTGTTTGTGATGAATTATTAAACTTTTTGGTGTTCCGCCACTCCTTACGGCTGCTGGTGCTTCTTTCATTTTACTTGGGTGGAGTTCTCTCCCTGAAGCACTTTTATCTCCGGTGTGTGTTTTGGCAAAATGAAGTGCAGAAGAAAAAAAATATTTCAATGCATTGCCTACATGACAGCTTACTTAATATCTAGATGGAAACAAAAAGATTGTGAGGCATGAAAAAATAAATTACTTTTTAAATACATTACTGGAATGCCAGTCAAAATCAAGTATAAGAAAAACAAGCAGCACTCAACTCAAACCACTTCTCCTTGCACTGCAGTTCTAATTATAATTTATATTCAGCTTTATTAAAGTACCAAGTAACATGCTGAAAGTAGCAATCTCTGTGATACCCCCACTTGTAAAAATGTTTCTTATCCAAAAAAGACTTGCTGCCTGACAACAGCTATCTACTTGTTTCATGGGGAAAACATGATCAAAGTAATAAATGAAAAGCAAACAAGAAACAAGCTCAACATACATTGCTTAAAGGACTACTGCACAGGTTATGGACCACACATGATAGATTGGCATTCTGTTTAGTTTATGGGTAAAGCCTGCAAAAATGACTGCAAGTCTCCAACAAATGTAATGAGCTTCTTAAAATGGTGTAATCCTGTCCTTTATTACAAATACTGTCATATGCATTTTAATACCCAAGGCTTATACGTTATCTAGTTATGTAAGTATTCTCTGCATGGCAACGACAGAAAGGCTTTCAATGTTGGCAATTCTTTAACAGTATGATTATTAAAGCTTACTTGCATCATACAATCTCAGACAAGCTTACCTGATGGTCATTAAAGCATTGCTACTTAAACACAGAGCAACAGGCACTTTCTGAATAATAATAAGCATAAAACAACTGTATAAAAATATGACAGAAACCAGAACATTCTGCAAAATCAAGGACAGATGAAAAGCCACTGTAGTACTTGTTTCTACCTTGGATGGGGGCTACTCTGCACATTTATACTGCATAACTGCTCCTTGCCTTGCTTGGACACATCCAGAGTCACTACATGGGGGGAGTGGGGTACAACAAATATGTCACAATTTGAATGTCTCTGGCTAACTGTGATGGCCCTGACACATTTGTCATACCTCTCAATCTCAGAGCAAGAAATCTGGACAAAGCCATACATAGAAGTGGAACAAAGGCCCAAAAATAAGGACAATTTTAAATATTTCTCTTATAAACTTAGAAAGATAATAGAATAGTAGGTCTTGCATTAGGATGGATTTTCTGATGGGTATGCAATCTGAAACTCAAATGTCTGTCATTATTTTCTAACTTTAGTCTTTAATGATTTGCCACTAATTTGCCAAAAAACCCCACAATTTTATGAAAAATGGACCAAAAATGTGATACAAAAATATAAAATAGCCACACAATACAGCTGGGAACCTGTCAAAGAAGGGACACTTTTTTTAATATTAGTACTGCTAACTTGAGCAGCTGACAAAATAAAATAATCTACATGCATTTCTGAAATAAAAGTAATCTATAACTCTGATTATTACAGTTATTTATTAATTGTAAGCCCTCCACGTTTTCTTCCAAAATTGCCATTTTGCTGAGGGATTATTAGGGGAAGAGCAACATTTTGAGCCAAAATCGGGGACAGTTGAGAGGTTTGGATATGCCTAATTCTATAAAGCAATTTATTTTCATGTATCTTTCAACCTGTTAATGCAGGAACTCTGGACAAGGCCAAATATATTGAGGGAACATATAAACAGTACTAAAAATTGCTCTTGTATAAACTGAGACAGTTGACAGAATAACAAGTCTTGCTTTAGCATGCATTTTTCTGAAGGTTATGAAGTCTGAAACTTAGTGTCTGTCATTATTTAGTGACTTAATTCCTAAATGATTTACCAGACAACAACAAATTTTATGAGGAACAAACCAAAAATAAGAAGCAAAAATCTATTCATTCTGTGAAAATCTGGACAGTTGAGAGGTATAGTTCAGCTGGGGCTGTCTTTGAGTTTGTCGCCCTTCCCCCTCACAAAATCATGGCCAAATGGAGCCTCCCCCCTGCAGCCATTCCAATGAACCATTACTTGGCTATTTCACCCCATTTACCATAAACACTAATGTGCATACTGCTTTACTTCTACAGTGATTTGGACTTCATTTGAAAGTTTTATTTTGCATTTTACAGCACAAACACTAAGATATTTGCTAAACGAAGCAATGCAGTCTCACAATGAAAACAGACTTAGCATTAAAACTTCTCTGCCCTTGAAACTCACATTCATTGAAACAGCATTGAAACCCACATTCAAAGAAAATACATTTGGCTACTGGCAGATAAAGATTAACTTTGGGCTATTTTCAAATGAGAGGCTCCTTGCACACAAAACATACATGTGTTCTGTGATGCAACATCCTGATTGCATTAAATTATATTCCTTGTATAATACAGTACAATTGTTAGAGGGTGTTTTAAATTTATTGTTTTGAACATTTTTCCAGTAAACAATGAAACAAAATGCATGCACCGATAATGACAAAACTGCCCAACTGAGAACATTTCCATCATAAAAGTCTACTCAAACTTCTGCAATCCACCAGTATCAGTAAATATGCACAATCTCTGCAGAAGTAAAAGTCATCTAAATAATTCCACATTAAAAAGATCTGTAACTAATGAAGAGGTTGCTGCTAGCAAACAACTTTATATTTTGTTGTTTCATCTACAAATAAAGTGCCTGTTGCCCTTGAGGAATAAATTGCCTATATTACATTAAAAAATGATCAGCTAGTAATATTGCAATAGGGAATGGATGGCAAATAATAGACGGGTTCATCATTACTAGGTATCTTCGCCAAAGAGGACATTCTCAAGACAGCAGCATCCACCCCGTTTACAACACAGTACAATATCAGCAATGCATCTACATACTGTGGGAGTAAAACCCACAGCCTTCTGCATCAAAAGCAAGTATACTACCTGTTGTGCTATTAACAATGCAAGCAGTCACAGCATAAGCAGCGCTAAACTTCTGTTCCCCTGCAGCTCTCAGCTTCTTGTAAAATCTACTCAACACTGAGCTGTATCTCTCAACTTTGCAGCACAATAAATCTGGCAAAAGCCAAAATGTATTGGGCAGGGACAAAAGCCCAAAACCAGGGATACATTTTAATCATTGCTTGTATAATCTTGGAAAAAATGCTGTGTTACCACCACACATTTCACTACCAAGTCTTGAACCCAGGACCCTGTGCAAAACAGTCAGAGCAACATACCACTATGCTAAATCTGCTGCTTTGAGAAAGAGAGGAAGACTGAAACTTAAATGGCTACCATTTAGTGGATCCAGTTCTCACCATAGCTGTCAACCTCTTAGCACAAAAACAGCCCTCAAACATATTCAGTGAATTTGGTTCTTACCCATAGCTCTCAACCTTACAAAAACCTGGACAAAGCCAATAATGGGGGAATACAGTCCCCAAAATAGGGACAAACTTCAAATATTCATCTTATATACTTAGAAAATGGTAAAATAAAAGGTTTTGTGTTGCTATATACTTTCTGAAGAATATGAAGTCTGAAATTCAAATGCCTGTCAATTTTACTTAGTTAACATTTGTTAACCAGAAAAGTCTGACTTGGAACAAAATCCAATTTTCAGCAGAGGCCCTGGGAGAAATACTGCAGATACATGTCTTTGTAACATAGGAGAACATCAGAGCAAACCCACAGAAATGACATGCAGACTCCACACAGAAGGCACCCCAGCCAAGAATCAAACCAGAGAACCTGTAGCTGTGAGGCAACAATGCTACTACTGCACCATCAAGCATCAACTATTTAAAGATTTAAAAACGCAGAAACCACAGATTTTACGAGGAACAGAACAAAATAAAATATGAGGCAAAAATCTGCAAGTATTTTACAAATGGTGGTAGGGTAAGGAATTCAGGCTTTTGTTACCTGCACCCAAAGTATAGGGTTCAAGCCCACCAGCAGGTATCCTGAGTTCTCGCTAGCCACCAGTATAAACCAGCTGGGGCATTACATACACACACACACACAAACACACCCACCCTTCCTACAGCTTGAGTAATCAATCCGCTTAGCTTGAGCTTTCTCCTGCAACCCATTCTCACAGACACCCATCCTTCTATACAACTTGAGTAAGCAACCATCCATTTTTGTACCTGATAGCTTTCTCCTGCAACCCGTTCTCATGCCTACATAGGTTTCTCCTGCAAAGTAGTAATCCACATAGCTTGCATGCATCCTGTTCAGTAGAGTAATCCATGTAGCTTTCTCGTACCTGCAACCTAGCGTTTGCACTGGAATGCACACTTCCAGTTTCTCAGCTCGTTCGAACATTCCAAGACTACTGACTCCGCAGTCTGATCCCTTCCAGTCTATGCGGTTAGCACTGCATAGACTTTTGAGGAAAAAGCAGCCTGCTTCCTTCTTCCTGAATCCAGACTGGTAAGGCAGCAGTCCGGATTCACTTTGTATGGAGCTGAGGATTTAGGACTCAAGGACTGTACTATCGTGGTTCACAGCTGGGGGGGGCTGCAGTCTGATATCATGAGTCGCCACTGTCTTCACCACCCATATAAAGTGGTAACACTTCTGATTTTCTGCAGTTATCTGGTGACATTCTCTTATTCATTGTTTTGCTTAACATGATTACAGCAGAAACTCCCCAAGCTCTAGCCAGTCTCCTAAGAACTTTGAGAGATAAGTCATCTGGCCCCTATGCCTTAGCCTACCTTACTGCCTTAAGTTCATTTTCAGCTTTCCTGTAATAGCCACATCATTCTATCTGTCAACGTCTATAAAAAACGTTTGGTTCAGTACAGGTAAACTTCCCAATTTCTCTTTTATAAGTCTTGATTTAAAAAAATCAAAAATAAATAACATAAAATAAAATAAAAATTGTTCTCTTGTTTCTCTGTAACTCCTAACCTCCTTCACAATACTTATTTCATACTTCACCTTTCCGTTCTCCTCTAGTACAGTAAATCTACTTTTTACCCTCCCTTATTTCATCTAACAGTTCTACCCCAAGCTGCAGCTTAGTGCCACATTCATTACTTGTTTGTATTTATCTCCTCTAGTCCCTTTGCAGCTTGTATTTATCTCCTCTAGTCCCTTTGCAGCTTGTATTTATCTCCTCTAGTCCCTTTGCAGCTTGTATTTATCTCCTCTAGTCCCTTTGTAGCTTGTATTTATCTCCTCTAGTCCCTTTGTAGCTTGTATTTATCTCCTCTAGTCCCTTTGTAGCTTGTATTTATCTCCTCTAGTCCCTTTGTAGCTTGTATTTATCTCCTCTAGTCCCTTTGTAGCTTGTATTTATCTCCTCTAGTCCCTTTGTAGCTTGCATTGTTTGTGCACCATTATAGGTTCGTAGATTAGTACTAGGCTAACTGTCTTGTGGGCTGTGAGAATCAGAACCTGCACTTTGTGTTTGTCAGGTAAACACTTCTCCCACTTCACTTTCAACAGTCTCCTGACTCCCTCCTTTATCAGTATCATTCTTTTTTCTCCACTTTACCTTCCTAGTCTTTGCAAATCATTTCTTCATTTGTCTTCAACATTACTCAAAGTGACTCCATTCAGTACTGCAAAGTTATACATTGATCATTGTTTTTTATATTTGCTTATTTTGCAGTTTCATTTCTTTATTATTTTGAATATAATCAACATACACATAATTGTCCATTCCAGCCTTATAGCTCACTGAATATTGAGCACTTATTACAATCTAATAGGTTTGATTGGTACACAGAGTTGATTAATTTAAACAGTCACAGACTGCTTTAATCTTCCCTTAGCCATGGCAGAGAAGCTCTACACAGTAAGATTTTTACCAGTTTGCTTGACTGTCATTGTGTCAATAAATTGTTGCCACTACACTTGCTGAGAAAAGAAGCTATTAAATGATTCCAGTAAAAGAGAGAGTTTTTGTGTTATCTTTCATTCCATTAGAATAACAAATTGTCCACAGATTGATTTCTTTATAGATCCATGAAGGTGACAATATACATATTAATGAAATACCCCCCCTTCCTAAACACTGATATAGACTGCCGTGTGTTGAAATCCGCCAAACTTTAACAGTTGAACATCTCCTTCACAAATGTGATCAGTGTCAAACTTCTCCACATCTATTCTAGCAGAGACAGTTATTCTTCAAATTCCTTTTAGGTAAAGTCAAAGGAGTTAAGTATGATCTGTAGGGAAATGTTTATTTTAACAGCTTCATTTCCATGAGGTTTAAGCCAACTAATTCTGTTCTACAGTTTAGGTCATTGCATGTAAGAATATCATCATGCCAAGTAGGCAGTCTGGAGGGTAGAGATTGTGTAAGTGGAATCAAAAACACAACATTTATTCTAGAACCGTGACTTATTGGACCCATTCTCAAAAAATGTTCAACTGTCTGAGATTCAAGAATGGAGAAATTAGCTTTTATTTTATCCAGACAACAGTTTAGCTTGTAATAATGTTTAAAAGAAGCAATTCTATAAGCATGCGATTTGGTATAATTAATGGATTACTTAATATCTGGTGAAATACTGCTAATCCAATTAACGCTGCTCAGTACTTTATTACCAGTATTAGTACACATGAATGGAGCAAGTCAAGTCTTCTCAGCCCCATTCACATGTTTCTTGTATGTTTTATTACAAACTTTAAACAGAAATTTAGAGCTGGTTAACTTAATTTTAACATCAGATAACTAAAATTAATTTATTAATTAGGGAAATACAAGATAAGAGTCTAAAATAGTTGTCAGATCTTGAAAAAAAAATGTCAGTTCCTGATATTTATCAGAAGTTGAAAGCATAAAGCTCAGGTCTAGGAAACCTGATGCCTAACTAGTCTATGAAAGGCACTAAATTGTGTCAAGGAACAGGAGCCATTCCTACAAGATGTTTCATTAAATTCTTTACATTTTAATGACCAGAAATGAAGATAGCATAATTTCATTCATGATGAAAAATATCTATGTTGGCGTAAAAGGGCATCTTTATTAAAATGTTTTAACATTTTAATTACAGAGACAGTCCTGCCATTTCTGAGCAAGGAAACTTAGTTTCAATAATCTTATAAGAGCTCATTTTTTAAATTTGTATAGACATTTAAGTGATATTGTTTATTACTGGGTATGTTAGTAAGGCAAAGAAGCTTAGACTATTGTCTATTAATTTTATAACCCACACTATTCTCCATTCTTGCTGCCAGATCTAAAATAGGTCTGCAATGAAAGTGAAACATACCCAGTAATAAAGCATATGCACAAATAAAGTATTTATTGGGGAAAGAACCCAGATCACTTGGAAACATTGGTTTTCTTTTGTTTTTTTACTTGGACTATATCTTAAACAGCATGTATTATTAGAGTAAATAAGGAAGGGGCTGTAGACAGTGTTGATGATGTGTAGGGATAAAGACCTGACTATGACCCAGGTGACTAGAATTTGATTAGAGGCTTAGGCATCTGTTGGAGCTGATGTGGGGATTGGGTGTTTTCATCCTAGGGGAAAAGGACAGAACAGGCTACAGATTGCCATGATCCCTGGGAGGACAGGCAGTTAACACATATGCAGCCTGTGGGAGGGTGTTCCACTTCTCAAGCTGAGGACACAAAAGAGCCACCATGTTGCCTGGATGATGGCTCCATCTATCTAGCTGTTGCCTTCATACTGAGTATCACCAGTATGGGGAGCAATTGGGCTCAAAACTGACAGAGAGATACTTGATGAGTTCACATACAGCAGACACATTGACAAAAAGCATCCAGAATGAAAAAGATGGGAACATGGGACAGCCTTGTTTCACCCCAGTGGATTGTTTGAATTAAAAACTATGGCACTTGATAACCTAAACTGATAAGATGGGAGGGATATTAGGAATACTATAAAGTACAATGTTTGAATTTTTGTTTATCAAAACCTTTTGGTCCTCAATAGCAAATAAAAGCTAATTCTGGATATTGAAGTGACTTGTTATAAACATTTGCAACTAGCATATGTAAGTGCTAGCTAAGCTTTCCCAAATATTTAATAGGAACACTTCTAAACTGTTGTGGAAAAATTATTTTTTGGATTCCTTTTAGTAACCATTCATTTGAAATTAAAGCTATAATCTTATAATTTGTGTTTAGCAAATAGATTGGTGTGCTGTCAGTAATGTGTGCTGTAAGTTCTGGATCCTTTGGAATTAATATTATCTTAGAAAGAATTTGGTTGTTGTCTGGAGTCTAATTAGAAAGAGTAAACATAATTGTATCATTTTAAGAATTAAGGGTACCAAATATACTTTAAAAAATGGCACAACTTGTATGTCTGAACCAGGTGCTTTTTTGACTAAAGCTTGACTGTAGGCCTTTTACATATGGTAAAGAGTAGGATAACGGTCAGAAAATTGACTTATCTTTAAACCAGATGTGTTCAGAACAGCACTAAAATGATTGCTTGAGCTGTAAAAAAAAGTTTGAATATAACCAGAAGGCAAAACAAATTTTGTCAGACTTATTAATAATAGAATGTTTCTAAAAATAATGTATTCCTTTGTGGGATTTCTTTATCTGACAGGCTTGTGATTTATTTGTTTCAAAAGAAGTTCTCCCAAAACTTCTTTATTATAGTAATAATATCAGAAACATAGTTAGGTCACTTGGCAACCTCTGCAGTTCCCCAAACCAGTGTCCCTCCAATTTAAAGTAAATAAAAAAAGCTTCTTACTCACTTTGAAAGTATAGCATGCTATTTGATACATTTGTGGCAAGCAACATGCTGCATTTAAACTGCCACACACTGAGCTCTTGGGCCCTTCAGTCATAATCATAAATGTAGCATTGCCATTCAGTTATGAAGCGATGACATCCCTCATGTCTTCATTATGCAATGCCAGCAGTGTACTTCCACACCACTGACGCCTGCTTATCCTGCCACCTAGCAGTTTGCACCCATGGCAGCTGCTCCCTTTGCCCCAACCCCAAATAATAACTGTGTTGGCTTGAACATTATCTTTAAGATCTTGATTTGTCAAAATGGTATACTTTTATTTGACTTTAATCTGTCTTACATAATAATTTTGAAATGTGGTGCAAGAGATTAATGTATATGTCTAAGTGGTACAAGGGATTGCTGTGCATGTCGAACTGACTCCTAAATTGACCTTCAGTCTGCTTTAAAGCTTAATGTCTTTCAGAAGAGAGTATTATTATTATTTGTATGATTTTTTTTCTTTTTTGATAAAATAAAGACTTTAAAAGCAGACCACTGTGTCAAAAAAGTTGTGGCCTCAGACAGATCTTCTTTCAAAAAAATCTGATTACTAATGTAGGGTATAAAATCTTGATATTGAAAATAGTGTGTGTTTAATATGTGGTGAAAAAAAAAACTTATGGATGGTCTAGGCACTTTAAGATTTATCTTAATTTCTGAATAATCAGGCTATAACATGTTGTCTGTTTCACATTTCTTTAACTGTTCAGGCATAGCCTTTGATATAAAAAACTAATCAGTTCTAGAGAAGGCTTTATTTTTAAGGTCACAATGATTATATTTTCTAACATCTGGATGTTTAAGCCTTCAATGGTCTACCAGATGGAGAGTCATAATAAAAGCAATAAGTTTTACTAAATAAAATGTATAATAACATAGAAGACATTCACCAGCTATATCATGAGCAAAATCCATTATAGCGCTGAAGTCATCTATTAGTATAACATTTTCTGTTAAACAAAAATCAGTCCACTTTCTTACATCCTTGGGATATATATCAGAGTTTTAAAGGGGCATGTAATGAGGATACAGTATGATGTTTACTTCCCCAGTACAATTTTACAACTAAAGTCCTTTCCTCGTGGATCTTATAAGAGTTTTTCACATAAACTGAGTTATTCAGGAATAATACCCCCACACCTTTCGTTTTTCCTTTTGACAACTAGAATAGTGATAAAGGATTTTTGTTTTCCTCAGACATATTTGATAATCAAGACTATTAAGTTATTCAAATGGATGTCCTGTAAACCACTAGATACCCACTTAAAGCTTATAAAGCTAAATAATAATAACTGATCTTTTTGTGGAGTTATTGAGTCCATTAGCATTCAGGGAATAAAATACAATGCATTCATCTCTATACGTACAAAAATGGCTAGAAAGTGGGTTAAAGCAATACGTTTTTTAAATCAGATCCATCACTTCCTCTGTCTATCTACCTAGAAGATATAAGCAAAGTACCCTATAAGGACTTTCTGGGGAGCACCAGATACATCAGTTTAGGAAGAAGCAGAAAATAATGAATGCTCAACAGCAATATAAATCAGCACATGTTATGAAGGTAGTTTAGTATTCAGTGCTATCAAATCAGGTAAAAGGAGCAGATAAATAACTGAATACCATTTCCTACAATTTGTGGTGCAAAAAAGCTTCCCAGCACATTCTTTTCATCAGTGTTTCTGGCTACAATACATTTCCCATGACATCTCTTTCAGCAGCTTAGCAAAGTCATCATGTACAACTTTGTTACACCCCAATTCATCTAATTTATGAATAAATTACTTTGTTAAAACAGCTACCAGTGCTTGTTGTTATATCACTCTTTCCTTTGTAGAACTTTCAGACTTATTCAATAGTTATTTTATTGAGTTTGCTCTCAGAGTCCAGCTTCTGTTTTTTTAACTGACTCTCTGGTTTGGATATGTCAGATAGAAGCATAAAGACTGTTTAAAAAAAGCTTGCCAGCAAACCATGGAAAGCTGCATCCTCTCTGACTTAAGGGAACAGAGTTCAGACAAAACACAATTCACAAGCTTTAGCACCACATGATTCTGCAAACATTTGCAGGTTACTTTAAGAGAGTACATTCCCTTGCAGTGCTTTGCATTTCTTTTCTCTCAGTGGGGAAACCACATAGCGCAACTGGCTTTACAGCAAAATGATTTATAGTTTATAAGAAACATATTTTTGCCTGCTAAAATCAGCCATGTAGGATTTCATGGAGAATTGACTCTAGTCTGTCTGCTTATAGCCAGGTATTTAATGAAATGAGAGGCATGAGTTTCACTTTAACTGGCTTATAATGGACTGTAATTAATATATAAGACAGTAAGAGAAAAGAACATTTTCTTCAGCAGAAGAAACAGAATAGTAAAAAAAAATAACTTGCAGTGTAGTATAAGAACATGTCTTTGTAGGTTGTTATAGTTTGTTTGTCATGCCAGACTGAAACACAGTACTTTTATTTTTTTGAGTATTTCCTTGAACTCAGTACTTGCCTGTTAATGTTCTTTGCTGCTTTCCCAAAGCTTGACGCCTCTCTTGTAACGATTTGGGAATCATTACTAAGCTCCACACTTCTCTGATAATGCTCTTTTGAGTACTTCCCTGGTCTCCATACTCTTCTTGTATTGTACATCAACCTTTCCCTGGGCTGGTAATATCTGCTCCCAAACAAGGAGAGATGCCCCCGATTCTCTTGTCTTTTATACAACTGGTCCTATGAGGTACTTTTGTAAATCTCCTTGAGACCCTGAGACAAGGAATCTGTCTTGTTAATCTCTAGTGGCCACCTTTAATTCACAGAACAGGACTCTCTATTGGCTGCCATGTTCTTCCCTACTTCATGAAAACCCCATACTTCCCATCAACCATATACCCTCTTATATAAGCCACCTCAGCTCTTTATATGCAGCAGAAGGCTTAATGCTCACAATATCACTTTATGTGTACTTTTTATAATATCCCATATACTTTTATTTTATCCCTTTGTTAACCAGAATGGAAAGTAAATGCACAGGCATCTTTATTGTGGAAACCTGTGAGTACTGCCCTGAATGAGTGTCTTACTCAGAGATACATAATACGGTCAAAATGATGTTGCTGCTCTGAAGCTTACTGCAGAAACCCTTTAAGCCATATTTCCAGCCTAGTTAAAGTAAATAATCATACTGCATTATGCAAAATAACACTGGTTTACAATATCATCCAGTACACAGAGCCAGCAAGGAAAGTGCCATCATCCTAGGTATCACATGACACGTGAAGCAATGTACCAGCACAGTCAATGGTTATTATGTTAAAGGATTGGAATGCTGTGGTGGTGAAAGCCAAAATACAGGAATTTAGAATGATGGTTATCATGGACTTCTAATAACAGTGTTTAACAGTGATGGCCATCTTGACATTCATGTATTGCTCAAGTGTGTAATGAAATGCTTATGATATTGCCATTGCCCAGTGATGCAGTGACCTCAAAACTGATTGCAATAGGTTTAGAGATGCTCGACTGAAATGCATTGCATGGCTGTGTGGAGAGGTTGCTTCCAACAAAAATATGTTAATAACATTAACAGAAAGCAGTTTCAAGCTTTTTATACAACATGACTTTTGATAGAGCAATTTGCACTCATACATTGACAGCTATGGCTTCATAAAGCTTTATATATCTTTATTAATGCACAACTTGTTTAAAGAATGTAAATTTGTGTTGTGCTAAAGCCACATGTACACCCATCAAAGATATAGGCAAGCATACTCTATGCACTCAAATGAATCATTTCACTCTTATAGCTCTAAGAGTTCAGAATACATAGCACCATCTTAGTTCATATCTACAATGTAGATCTATATGCCACATAAAGATAAGAATACCCATCTGAAATAACGATTTTATTGTTGTGGGGGCAACAGATGATATTGAAATTGTTTGCATTTCTTATGTGTAAAGAGGCAACATTTGGAGAGATATGAACATTTTAAAATGTTTGGTGGATAGTATGGGTAACAATATAATTTAACTACAAAACAGAAATTTCTGGCCCTACCCCTGCCACCACTCACAGTACCAACACAAGCAAAACACAAAAACATCTCTGGCATGTGTTCTGCCACTACACAGCATCATATTAAGCTGCCATAAAACTTGGATTGAAACAATGCTAATGGCCACCATTATTGTACATTCACCAAGCAACAGTTACTGTTTATTGAGTGTAAAATAAAAATAAAAAATAAAGTGTGTGTGTGTGTGTGTGTGTGTGTGTGTGTGTGTGTGTGTGTGTGTGTGTTTGTGGAGAGAGAGAGAGAGAGAGAGAGAGAGAGAGAGAGAGAGAGAGAGATAGAGCAGTAGATGCAACTCCTTTAAAATTAAGAGGTATGCATAACTTTCAGTTGCTTGAATCAAGAAATCTAGATAAAGCCCAAAATAATTTGGGGACATAGGCTGAAAAATAGTGACAGATTTTAAATACTACATTTTTTATATTTTCTATGTAAAATAAGGAACTAACCATTGTGAAATGCATAACAGTTATTCACACAGTGGAGGCAGAATAATATGTCACTTATGAATCAGGATTTGAAAATGTCATGAAAACAATATATCATATAAATATCTAATGAAATATCAGCCATAACTAAGGGCAAAGTCCTAAAACTAACAACTACTGCTAATAAAATAGATACAACTTAAAAAGTTGCTATAACAGAATTTATTTAACATGTATTTTCTAAATTATACAAAGTCCATACATTTAACCTGCTCCCGATTTTCTGGGACACCCCTGATTTTGGCTCAGATTTTAGTTCTAGCTCCCTTAATCCCTCATAAAACTGGTGGATTTTGCAGGAAAGTTTGTGAATTACAACTTAATAAAGAATGACAATAAACACAGTTATGACGTTTTTATTTCAGAAAATGTATATTAATTCACATTCTCTTATTCTGTCATGGACTCAGATTAATAGTACTAATATTTGAAAAGTGTCCCTGATTACTTCTGTATTTCTCCCTGATTCTGTTAAGATTTGTCCTGGTTTAGTTGAGAGGTATGAGAAAGTCTGAAACTCAACTATAGCCACTGCCCTACTCAAATTCACCAGTACTATAAACTCCCACAGGAATCTAGGTAAATTTATCTCAGCTACCTTCCTAGATTTATCCAAGGCATTCGACACAGTCTCACATAATAAACTACTGTCTTGTCTCTCTGACCTCAACCTTAACAACCCCACCCTCCTCTGGTTTAAAAGCTATTTAGATAACTGCCAACAATCCGCCAAATAGCATAACTCTCTATCCCCCCACTCCCAACCTCCTTAGGTGTGCCGCAAGGATCAATCCTAGGACCCCTTCTTTTTAATATCTTCACAAACCACCTCCACTCAGCTACCTCTAAAGCCGACATAGTCCAATACGCTGACAACACACCTCTCATATGCTCTTCACCCAACATCCAACTTCTCCAACAAAAAGCCCAAAAAGCCTTCTCTGAAATAGAGAACTGGCTTAACAACTCACAACTCATACTAAATCCCAAGAAAACACAACTAATGCTATTCCACTCCACTAAAATGAGCAACCTTACCTTCTATATACTATCCACCAGCAAAACCGAAATCACTCCTGTCACTGAGGCTAAACTCCTAGGAGTTACCATTGACCAGCAACTCAAATTCACAAAACACATATCAACAATCATCAGTAAAGTCCACAAAAAGCCATGTTCCCTCTATCTATGTAAAAGTTATCTAATCACCGAATCTCGAATTGCAATAGCCAGGACCCACCTCCTATCTAGTCTACTTTATGCATCCCCAATTCTAACTAATCTTTACAAAACTGACCATAATAAACTTTCCACCTGTTACAACAAAATTGCTAGATTTGCTACCAATGCCAAATCAAGATCCCACCACTGCCTTTCCCTACAAGCCTTGCACTAGCTTGTATTTCCGAACCTATTAAGGTACCATCAACTAAGCCTAGCTCATCTAATTCTGTACTATCCTGAGCAAATCCCTGACCTGACTGGCATGCTGAACTTCTACAATTCAAATAGACAGCTTCAGTCCTCCAAAAAAGCCTTAATCGAAACCATAACATGCAAAAACAACTCAGGGGAATCACTATTTGCCCATGAAATAGCAAAAATATGGAACAACCTTTCCCCTGACCTCAGACTACAAAACTCCACACCCTCCTTCAAAAGCCTACTTAAAACATACCTCTTCATCAACCGTCTATGCAACTGCAATTGATCCCCTGAAGCTTCGTCCACTTACTATTTCTACACCCCATCTAACTATACCTACCCATGTGTGAGGAATAACCTATATATAAGTGTATGTATGTATGTATGTGCATATATATGTATGCATGTGTATGTATATATGTGTGTGCATGTATGTATGTGTGTGTATATATATCTATATATATATATATATATATATATATATATATATATAATGTGTATTTTATATATATATATATATATATATATATATATATATATATATATATATATATATACATATGTGTGTGTGTATGTGTATGTATGTATATATATATATATATATATATATATATATATATATATATATATATATATATATATGTGTGTATGTATGTGTATGCATATATATGTATGTATACTCTTGCATGTATATTTGCTTGAATGTATATATGGAAAACTTAAACATTTATATACTCTTATTCAATTGTGAAATATCTTACAATGCTCTACCAGGTTCTTATCTGCTTTCATTGTATATTTTGTACACTTGCATTTTAAACCAAAAGTGGGGATATCCTCTTATTGTATACTAACGGCTGTAAAGTCTGCAGTCTGTATGCTACTACTCTGTAATATCTCTTTTGTAAATTTTTCTTCTCTCTGAAAACTTATGGAGTTTTTCTCCCCAGGACTCCACTGAAAATGGAAACTTGTTGTCCAGTTGAACTATCCTGGTAAACAAATGTTAAATAAATAATAAATAAAAATTATTTAGTGACTTCAACCCCCTCAATGATTTACCAAAATATACTATAGCAAGTCTGAAACAGTAGGCAGAGGAACTACATTATATCAAAATTAAAAATATACATAGAGCAATTTAAAAAATCAAAATCAAATACAAAACAATTTAACAGATAGTCCACTCTCTAAGTGCAGTAATGCTCTTCTGAGTTTTTGCTATTGTGTAAATAATGCCCTTCCAGTAACGTAGAGGCTCTCCACCTGCAGTGTTAGGTCTCAGAACACCCGTGGGCAGGCATTATTTACTCAATAACACACACCCTGTTGGGCATTATTGCTTTCTGAACACATGATATTTGTCATGAAACTGTTTTTCCTCTTACTCGGTTTAGATATCTAAGTACAAACAGAAATCTACCTCAATATGTGTGGATACAACTGTGTGCTGTATGTGTGTATCACATAAATTTCAAATTTTCTGATGAAGTCCTGACAACAGCAAGACGAAAGCACTCAGCAATTAAACTTTCTTGAAATTTATCTCTGCTGGCTCCTTCCAGTTTTGTACTTAGTCTGTGCACACTGCCTCAGGTCACTGTTCTTTATTTCATTAAATTTCTACTATGTGGAAACAATATGGGTAAGTATTTGTATGTATTTATCATTTGTTACAAGAACAAGGGATATATATGTATATGTGTGTGTGTGTGTGTGTGTGTGTGTGTGTGTGTGTGTGTGTGTGTGTGTGTTCATAGGTTCATAGGCTGGTACTAGGCTCTCAGCCCTAGGGCTTATACAAAGCCTAGCCATAACAATTCCCTGGCTATTTCTTCCCACACTATTTACTTCCCTGGACCCCTGTCTAGCAGGGCGGCTGACGTGATCCCCGGGGTGAATTTCCTATCTCCCATCCAATCGTCAAGGATCCTTTTGAAAAAGGCTAAAGAGGTACTCTGCTTGACATGTATGGGCAGTCTATTCCAGAGTCTGGGGAGTCTCTGGGTCAGGAACCTATCCCTCCAGCATGTTTTATTTATTGTGATGACAAGATTTAGATCCCTGGAGCGTGTGGCTCTGAAGGATTGGGATTTCTTTAAGTGTAGCATGTCCAGCAGCTCTGGGTTTGACATGGCCTTGTATGTTAAGCAGAGATCACCTCTCTGTGCTGATATCATCTTGTGAGGCAGTTTACTTAAAGCATGCTGATAATGTTTCCTGTTTGTCAATGTTTTGTTTAAAAGTTTATTTTATGTTGACAGATACGGTGACATGACGATTTGTAAATGTGGCTATTGGAATGTGAAAGTGGTGGTTTGCAGTACTGTTTATTTGTTTTTTGGGTGTTCGTATCATTGGAGTGTAGAAATTTCAAGTTTGCTTTCAGGATTTTGGTATTTTGGGCTTCGCTTTTGTGATATTTCATGATTGTGATTATTTGTGTTTGTGGTCTTGGTCTTTTGTGGTTCAGTCTACTGGCAGTTCGGGATTTAAAAGTAGACCCTTATATATATATATATGTATATATATATATATATAAT
>NC_056729.1:587704124-587746624 GCF_019279795.1 Protopterus annectens | reverse complement strand
CATGTGTTCTAAATGAAATTTAAAAAGTAATAGTAATAATCTAATCTTTACATTGGCAGACCTTAGGAAGCTCTACTTCATCTAGATCCCTTTGCATTTTTTGACTGAAATGTATAATATTATATTTGTCAAAATTAAATTTTAAACCTGTAGCAAAAGCCCAGTTACCCAGTGATTTCATGTAGGAATTTAGTCTTTCAAAATTATTTCTTGTTTTGTATAACAAATCCCAACTTACAGTCATCCTTGTACTTATAGATCCACATATTTTTATTTCTTGACATGTTGAAAAGACAGCAGTAAGTATTATAGGTCCCAACTCTGATCCTTATGGAACTCCTGCTGATACAGTCAGATAACCAGATAATGTATTCCAATATTTAACACAATGCTTCCTGTCCTGTAGCTACTGCATTATCCATCTAACAAAATATCAGCTAGTATTCAGTATAATTAAACTTTTATAAATGGATGAAAATGATATCGGCTAAGTCTACATATATTACACCATGAAGAATTCCTAAATCTAAGGCTAACATAATTTGTTTATAAAAAACTTAGTAAGTTACTTAAAGCAGACCTTACTTATACAAAATGATGTTGTTTAATATCAGTAATCACATTACTAGTGTTGGTTTTGTTCATTAAATCAAACACATATCTTTCAAAACATTTTTCAGCTACAGATGTCAAAGCTTATAGTGTGTTTGCTCATTAAATTAATCACTCATCTTTCAAAACATTGTCCATCTATGGATATCAAATCTGATAGGCCAATAGTTTTTACCATCTTTCTCTCCTTTTCTATATATCAGAATAACGTGTGAAAGTTTTCATGATTTTGAACAGTACCATTTTTAGAAGCCAGTTAAATATGTTAATGTAATATTTGGGTAATAATGGTAATAATATACACTAACAGAAACTAATAGAGACTCTGGCATCATTTCTGGGCCCATTGCTGATGTCTTATTAATTTTATTTAATGCAGCTTTGACCATGTTTATAGTAAAGCTGGGCAATTGACCACACACTGAAATAGGAATTTTAGACTTATCAGTAGCATTAGTACAAATATTAACAAAAAAAATGTTAAAGGTATTAGCTATGATTTGTGGATCTGATGTTCATATACCTTCAGTTCTTATACACGGAGACAAGGTAGCATTATTTTATGAATTAACATATTTATATAAAGTTTTTTTTACATGTAGGATCATTTAGCAAATGAGTTTTAAAATTACTTTTTGCCTTTTGTCTTATTTTATTTTAAGTGTCTTTCATAGGCTATTAAGAATTTTTTATTCATTCTGATGGGATAGTTCTTATAAACATTATATTATATTTTCTTCTTCTTAAGTAATTTTGCCAATTGTATATTCCACCACATTGAATAGTGGAATCCTTCCCTAATGTCATGTTTAGTAGCTAATCTTCTAGTGGACACAATTTCTTCAAAATTGCTGCAGCCATATTCTAGGGAGTCTAAGGCAAAACAAGATAACCGGCTTGTATCCGTTATGTTTTCTATTAGAGAGCAATAACTGAAATCAGCTACATTAAACTTCTTAAATCTTTTTTTTTTCTTTATGAATAATGAAAGGTTAAGACCTAAAGTCAAAGAGTAGTGGTCAGAGCATCCAATCAGAGGTCCAGTATTTAAATCATTTATACTTTCAGGTGTTGTAGTTACAACTAAATCCAATATGTTTGAACTGCTAGTCCTTCCTATAACTAATTCTGTCATATTGACAAATGCAGTCATGTTAAGAAATTCTCTTTGAAATACAGGTTTTGATAAATGATCATGCCATAAAATTCTTGGGTAATTAAAATCCCTTAAGAATATAATATTCTTATAGCATAAATATTTTTCCAGCTGGTCCAAAAACCCAGTGGATTCAATTATCCATAGAGGGTGTTTAATAACATAAACTACATATATTAATCTATTACTAATGATATCTGTTATCTGTACTGTAACTGTTTCAATCTTTCTCGCATACTTTATAAGTACTGAGGGAACAGAATCATGAATCCAAAGAGTAACCCCTCCACTCTTAATCTATTTCTCAGACATGCATGATTTGTATAACCTTTGATGTTGTAATCTTTGGAATTCCAAAATTCAACCATTGCTATTAATTTAGTGTTCCATTCTAATACTACTCCAATGAGTTCATCATATTTATTTCCTAAACTTAGTGTAGCAGTAGTAACATTTTATAGTTCTATCAGATCAGACCTCTGCCTAGTACAGGGCTTAACTCTAAAAATTTTTTATACAGACAAATAACTTCTCGGCAATAAAAGAAGCACCATATCAATTCAAATGTAGCATGTCATTACAAAATAACCTGCTGTCCAATGCACAGTCATCTCAGTACTTAAGAAGATCAATATTATATACCGACGCTAATTGCCTTAGCCAGTTATTAAATCGATTTGCTTTCATAAACAAATATTCTGACCTACAATGATAGAATAATTGCACTAAGTACACAGTAAATCTCTTTATTTTCCAAATGTTTAACAATGTCTAGTATGTAATTCTTCATGTGGTTTAATGGACCATCCCACAAAATCATTTATTCCAGTATGAATAATAAACATCTTATGCTTTCACAAGAACTTGTGTATGGCAGTACTTATGTCAATAAGTTTCAAGCCAGGTAAGGAAGAGACCATTATTGTTTCTTTATCTAGTCTACTTTGTTTTCTTACAGTGGGTTGTAATATAGAATCACCCAGGACTAAAATTTCTTGGCATAGGTTTCTCAAAAATAGCATGTTTATATATAACTCTTGTGTCATCAGATTTTTTCTTCCCGATGAGATTGGAATCATCTAACAACAATTCTTCACTTACTTTTCTACTTCTTTTCCTGGTCTCAGTATTTTTGTTAATATATTCTTCATTTATATGTTCAGTAAAGTTAATTAAATCATTCTTCTTAGTGGATGTAAACTCTCTATCTTTTATTCTTCTACCTTTGTTTATAATTGTAAAGATAAAGACCACAATCTGGCTGTTTAATTGAAACCTCAAGCACACTTTCAACATAAATCTCACCTGAATTCCACCTTTGCTGGTTTTGACACATGGTACTACCAATCCCCTGATTATTTTTTCTTTACTAACTGTTACTGTTGTTGACATCCCACCATTGTTAATTTCAGCTCTTGGCAGTTCCAGTTCACTAGTATATTTTCATCATAAACTGGTATGTTATAATCACTATCTATAGTATTTACCTTGCTCACTGAACTTTTATTGGGTAAGTCTTTATTGTTAGATCCCTGTTCTACACATTTCTTCTTATTAGTGTTCTTATTTTTAACTTTCTTTTTTTTCTTTTCTTAACATTTTTAGTGTCTTTTGGGATCCCATTTTTCCTGTTCTTTACCTTCACTGCCTCACATTGAGCTAAAATGGCTCTTCTTCTGTATTAGTCACAATTGAAAATGATTTATTATCTATGGCTATATTCTTGATAATTTTCACACCATCTCACTACTCTAATAAACTGATGTACAGAAGTAAAACTATTTACATATTGTCATTAAACAATTTAAGTGTTTTTCAGATCCTTACTATTAATAATACTACAAACTTCCATCATTCTGACACATTTGAAACAGTGCTCCTTATAAGTGTTTTTTAGATATACACCGCAATTTAAACATTCAAGTAAATATTAATTTTTAATCAGGTCTTTGAATACATAAATGTTTAAGGAATCCATTTTAAGAACCCAGAAGGACCAAACTTTACATTAAAAATAAACAAGTGGTGTATAGATGTAGTGCATATTAAATCAAACTTCAGAACACCCAACACTAAGTAAATGAAGCTGTCTTTCTGATAGGTAAAACACCTGTCAATCACCACAGATCACCAGGCAGAAAGAGTATATGTTTCCCACGTTTTGAGAAAGACAGGGGAAAACACACAAATGAATAGAAAAAAATAAAACAAATACCCTGAAGTCATTACAAGGGACTCAGTCAAGTAAATGCAAACTCCACATTGTTTTCCAAATGTAAATCAATTGAACTGCTTTTTAAGTCATACTGCTTAAATGCAGCTGTTCTCTTCCTAATAGATAAAACACCTTTCAGTCACCACAAATCACCAAAAATGAACAATTCCCTCAGTGCAAACATAAAGAGAAAGTAAAGAACTCTACCACAAAGTAAAACAAATGACAGAAGCCAAACAACACTGCTAGCACCTACCACCAGACAAACAATTGCCTCAGTGCGAGCAGAAGCAGAAAGTTAGAAAACTCTACCACAAAGTAGAAAAAGAAAGAAAGTCAAGAAACACTAATAGCACCTATTACCAAATAAATCTCAGTGCATGCAGAAGCAAAAAGGAAGAATTCTACCACAAAATAAAAACAAAAAAAAAAGCAAAAAGCCAAATAATTCTGCTAGCACCTACTACCAGATAAGCAATTACCTCAGTGCAAGCAGAGGCAGAAAAGTGATGACCTCTGCCACAAAGTAAAACAAAACAAAATAAAATAAAAAGCAGAAAACTTAAAATGTTCTGCTATCACCTACTTCCAGATGAATAACTATCTCAGTGCTATTAGAAAAGTGAAAAATAAAAAAAAGTGTAAAATAAAAAGAGAAAAACACTATCACACACTAAACAAAAGGTTGAAAGGCAAGGCACTGAATAAATACATAGATACATAGGGTCTATGTTAAAACAACGAATGGAAGAAATTACGAGCGCTCCAATGGGCGAAAACTCATTTACTCGAAATCGTTATTGTGAGATTGCGGTACAGTGAAGATCAGAAAATTTGTCCTTTCCTCACTGTAGTGTGATCTCGGAGATGGAATATATTTTTTAGGGGGGGGTGGGGGCACAGCCCCCCACAATAGCGATTTCGAGTGTATGAGTTTTTGCTCAACGGAGTGTTTGCAATTTCCATTCGTTGTTTTAACATAGACCCGATACATATACGTTGGTCTTGTACAGAACCTGTACTGCTCCAGGCATAGCCTACAATGAAAGAGGGAGAAGAGCCCATTCTAAAAAAATAAGGACAACACTACAGATAATGAAGTCAAAGAAAGTAGCAGGCTCAGATGCGGACACAGCAGATATGATCAATATGCTGGATAAGTTAAAAAAGAAATGGCTTCAAAGGGTCAAAGGGTACTCATTGCAGTATGGAGAGATAAGCATATCCCAGCCGACTAGAGAATAAGTGCCCACAGGCTATGTGCCCACTGAATGGCACACAGTGATGGTTATCCCACTCCACAAAGGGGGAGCCACCACGGACCCCAGAAACTACAGCCTCATTAGCCTGACGAGCCTGGTCTGCAAGGCTATGGAATGTATCATCATGGAACTTATAAACAATGACATTGGTAATCTCCAAACTCTGGACCCCACCCAGTTCGGGTTTGTAAAAGGCAGATCATGTCTCCTAAACCTGATAGACATATTTGAAGTGGTCACCAAAGCCATAGATGAGGGTAAGGTGGTTCACACAGCCTATCTAGATCTCGCCAAGGCTTTCAACAGTATCCCCCACTCTGGAATAATAGATAAACTCACTAAACTAGGTGTAAATCCCTATGGCACAAGATGGGTTGCCAACTGGCTCACTGACAGAACCCACACTGTGAAAGTAGCAGACTCCAAATCCAACTTCAGACCAGTGACAAGTGGAGTACCATATGGTTCAGTCTTGGGTCCTCTCCTGTTTGATATCTACTTCTCTGAAGTACAGGCTATCACAGAAGGTCTTTGGCTAACAAAGTTCACAGATGACTGCAAACTAGGAGCCATAATCAAAACTCCAAAAGATGTGGACATCCTACAAAAGAGCCTCGCTGAGACAGATGCCTGGTGTCAAATTCATGGCCTCGAGCTCAATGCCAAAAAGTGCATTGTCATCCCTTTTGGTAAAAACTCTGTACCCATGAACTACCACATAGGCAGTAGTCTACTTAATACCGAAAGTGTGATAAGAGACCTTGGGACACAGGTGAACAGTAGTCTCTCCTTTGATAATCACATTGCCGCAGTAGTCAGGAAATCCTTCTACATGGCACACCTCATCACAAAAGGTTTCTCATCCAGGAAAAAAGAGGTCATTGTTCCCCTCTACTCATCACTCATTAGACCTATTATAGAGTACAATGCCCCTTTTGGTATGTACCTCACAAGACATCTACAACAACTGGAAAGGCCACAGAAATACCTCACATAGAGGATTACTGGCCTCAAACAGATGCCCTATGCAGACTGTCTCAAATAACTGCAGCTTTACTCTGTCACATATCGCCTACTCAGAGGCGATCTCTGCCTAACACAAAAAGCTATGTTAAACCCAGAGCGTTTTTGACATGCTCCATTTAAAGAAATCCCAATCCCTCCGAGCTACACTGTCTAAGGACCTAAACCTTGTCACCACAATAAACAGAACATGCTGGAGGGATAGATTCCTGTCCTAGAGACTTCCCATAGTCTGGAACAAACTACCTATCTATATCAAACAAAGCTCCTGATTAGCACTCTTCAAGAAAAATCTTGATGATTGGATGGCAGATAGGAAATTTACCCCAGGGATCACTTCTGTGGCTCTGCTTGACAGTGGCACAGGAAAATAATTTATTGGGTGGTGAAAGCCAGGATATCTTTTTGCTAGGCTTATATAGGCCCTAGGGCCAATAGCCTAGTACCTACCTATGAACCTATAGGTATTACAGTGCCAGTGTATGAAGGGCAAATTCAGTGCATGAAAGTGCTGGAGAGGGTGACTGATAAACAAATATGTAGAGGTGTCAAAAGAAAGATGATAAGATGAGAGCAGTTTGAACCCAGGTCACCATGCAGCACTACTAACTCGATGTTTGTGATAGGCTAATTGAGAAGACGTTATATATCGAATCCAACCAAGCATTTCTAGACTTAGAGAAAGCATATGACAAGACCTCAAGGAAGCTGATGTGGGAAATGCTATGATGGTTCCCAGTCCCAGAAACATTGGCAGAACTAGTGCAAGCTCTGTACACAAACCCAATGACACAAGTACAGTGTTTGGACCCACAGAGGGGTAGCTGGTGAGACTGGGAGTGGGTTTTCATCAGTGTACAGCTCTGATCCTACTGCTGTTCAAACTGGTATTGGACTACATTAGCAAACAGGCTGGAATGGACAGATCAACAAAACTGCTGAATGCAGATGATGTGGCATTACAAGCAGACTCAGCACAAGAAATTGAACAAATGATAGGGGAATGGAAATCAGAACTAAAGACACACTGGATGAAACAGAGTACAGATAACTCAGTTATCATGGCAGCAATTTGGGAGAAATCAGAAGAAACTGTAAACTGAGATAAAATGGAAAATAGTGGAACAAGTTAACAGCTTCAAGTATCTGGGAGGGCTGGTTGAGGTAATGGGGATGTCTGAATAAGGAGGTAAATGTCAGAATCAGAGAGGCTGCAAGCAATTGACAGACAGTGTCAGGTATGGTGTGAGGCAGAAGAATACCAAAGAATCTGAAAAGTAAAGTATACAAAACACTGGTGTGAACAGTGCTACTGTATGATACAGAAGACTGGGTAGTGAAGACAGAGGAGATGAAGACATTAGAGGTGACAGAGATAAAGTGCCTGAGATAGGTGGTAGAATGCATATGTGGGATAGATGAAAAATGAGGACATCAGAGCAGAAGCCCTAGTTGCTCCAACTGCAAAAAAGGTCAAAGACTATATATTATGATGGTTTAGGCTTGTACATGAAAGCAAAAGATAAGCTGGTAAAGAAGATTTAGGTCAGACAGGAAGAGAGAAGAGGAAAATTTAGCAAAGAGATGGATGGATTGTGTGAGAAAAGATCTGCAATAGTCAGACAAGACTGTCGAATAAGGTAGGAGTGGCATTAAATGAAGAGAGATGGTGACCCCATGTAAAAAGTGGGAAAAAGAAGGTTGATGATGATGATATACAATATACAGTAGTGTAGCTAGGGCTGGGTGAGAAGAGCAACAACCCTGGGTAGAAAGTATTTGGGGGCACAATCAGTTAATCCCATTTGCAGTCATACCTGAGTGTTGTAGTGCCCCCTGTGTGGTCTAAACTGTAGCAACAGTTTGCTACAGTTTAAAGGTAAAAAAAAAAAAAAAAAAATTACTAAAACCTGAGTGCTGTGCGGCTGTCTGCAGGTATGGTATAAACTGTAGCAACTGTTTAAAAGAAGAATTTTATTTTAATAAAATATGTTAATGGAGGGCTGGGGGCAGGACACAGAAATGGGGCCTGAATGGCTGTGGCTGGCGCAAGGATGGGCATCTGGCCATCTGGTTGGTGTGCAGGTAGAAGAAATGTCTGTTTTTTATTTTATTTTGCGTGTGTGTGAGTGTGTGTGTGTGTGTGTGTGTGTGTGTGTGTGTGTGTGTGTGTGTGTGTGTGTGTGTGTGTGTGTGTATGTCTGTAGATCTAACCAACTTGGGTTCTATTAGTTGCTCGGGTGACTGATAGACTGGCAAGGAAGAGATGGATATGCCCATCCCTAATGGGAGGATGCTCATTTATATGCTTCCTATGAGGGATGTGGTCCAAAGAAGGGGGTTTGCTGTCAGACAAAAGCAACAAGTGAGGTGGGTGGGTAAAGGTAAGTGAGTAGGTCATAAAAAAAAAAAATCCTCAGATGGAAGTACAGATGAGCTGAACCTGCAGGACACCTTTCAGATCTCCAGTAGGCCACGTGAAAATGGAATAAGTCTAGAGGGGTTGAAGAGTAGCTTGTAGACCCAGTGTGGATGTTGGGTATTGGGGTGGCTGGTCTGGTAGCAATGAGGATTGAGGGGATCAAAAAAAATCAAATTCATTCAGTCCTGAGCAACTGAAATGATATTAAGAGACTACACAATAGCTCGGCGATAGTGCTAGCTCCCTACAATCCCACAGCCCTGTGTGTATCAACTCAGTGCAGAAAAGAAAAATATCCTTTATGCACTCTTTTGCAATCACAGAGAAGTATTTGTGATCACATACAGAAATCAAAACGTTTGATCAGTACTTTTGCAAGAGGGGTAAGCTCCTCCGCACCCCTACACCCCTGCATCACTAAATATACTAACTGCAGGATTGCATAAATGGGTAAAAGGGAAAACTATCTTATAATCACTGAACCGTGATCCTACTGTATAAACTATGTGATGAACTGCACACTTAATTGTAACACTTAATGTCAGTTGATCAGTTGTGCAATCTATCAATTAAATGCATTCCTAAACATTGTAGTGAGTATTAGTTTGACAGTTTGAATGCATCCATTCAGGTAGCATATTGTTGAGAGGCATAACCCACAACTTATTTGCTATGAAATTCTGGATAAAGCCAAAATAATGTAGTAACAAAGGCTTAAAATCAGAGACAATTTTAAGTATTACTCCAATTCACTTAAAATTAAATAGAATAATAAATGTTGCATCAACATTTATTTTTTTGAACTATGACAAGAATGCAGCTTAATTGACAGGCATTATTGACTGACTAATCAGGGATGTTCTGCACAATCATGGAGAATTGAGAGTATGCTGGGAAGAAACTAGACAACCCACTGAAACATCATGCAAAAAAAACTTCAAACTCTACACATTCAGTTAGCAGAAACTAGAAAAAAATTCAGCCCCTGAAGGTCTGAGGTTGAGATCTTCCAAATGGGTTACCATGCCCTAGTCTACATAGACAGAAACCAAAAGTCAGGACTGAACTCTGGATTAAAGGCTTGCTTTGTTATCCCATTAATAAACATGGCACAGTGTGTTATGCAGCCAGATAATAGGAAAACAGCGGCAATAGCAATATAAACACATTTGTGTTACTTTGTTACACCTTAGGGTGATACATATGGAGAAGGCACTGTCATGAATAGAAGCAGTACATCATTTTAGCATGCATATATTCTGCCCTCCTCTCCAGCACTTGAGACATTGCTAGCTGAGAACATTTATGGTATGTAGAGGAAGCTCATATTTCACAGCTGCTTTATGTCTGGGACACAAGTGACAGCATGACAGAAACAGCAACACCAGCAATGCAAACAAATCTCTTTTATTTTGAATCTCATAGAGGATTGAATGCAACATAAGATATGAGCTTTAAGGAGAGATGGCAGAGAGGACAAGAAAAAAAAAACAGTTTAACCTGCCTACCATCAACTTTTACACAGTACATGTTTTATACATCTAGATAGAAAAAAAGAGAACTTTGTACATTTCCCATGTAATTAAATATAGCACAAGAGAGAAGCAGCCAGCCTACAACAAAATCAAAATACATGCATGTTATTTTATGTCAGTTTTACACGAGGCTTTAGTTTTTCATCAAGTACAACATTGGTCACTGGTGTGTAAACAAAAAAGTGGACTTTTTAGTCCTTTGTTGCCTTCTGTGATTCTTCAATAGTTTCACTTCACGATTTGAGTGGATGTACAGTTTTGTTTTACTACTTGGTGGATTTAAGTAGCTTGTTGAACCTGCATTTGTGTTATTTATAACTTTGGTGTGTAAAGTCAGATATTTCATCAAGCAACTTTTCTGTGGTAGGTGGAGGAGAAATTTCCAGATGTTTAGGGGACAAAGACATTTAGGCTGGTATTCATAGTTGCCTGCGCACATACTATGGAAGTATACCTGATGCTTACAAATGAGCGTAGCAAAGGTGAGATTCATAGAGGCCATTTATGATAATGCAAAAGGCCTTAAAACTAATGAGATAAGATGCAAATTAGAAATGTTGTAAAGCATAGCATGTTAATGAGGCAGTTTTGTAATTCATAGTCTGACATCGGTGCTATATACATCCCTTGTTAAATGCGATACTTCACCTTTGATACCTTCAGTAGTTTATCCACTGACACACAGATGAATTATTTCCCAATGTGACCCCTCAGTAACATTTCCTAGTATGCACAAGCACCAAATGAAATATTTTTATTTATATGTAAACATGTCTCTAAACAGCATACATAGGTACTAAAATGAAACATTTCCTTCATTAATATGTCCCAGGTATGCACAAGCACTAAAATGAAACATTTCATCAATCGTCCCCTTCAGTAATGTGTCCTAGTATGCAAAAGCACCAAAATTAAGCATTCACCTAAGCAACCACTTCAGCAGTATGTCCAGGTATGTGCAAGCACCAAAATGAAACAGTCACCCAAGTGACCTCATTTAGTAAAAATGTCCAGGTATGCAGAAACAACAGCTAATCTCTCCTTGCATCTCCATATTGTTTACACACTTTGTATGCAAATGAGATCATTGTAGATTCAAGTCTATGAATCAAACTCATGCACATACTTCTAAAGTTAACATAACCAGGATGTCATCTGATGAAGTCCTTTTATTTTTACCTTCTAGGTGTATTCCTTGGAAATTGGTTCCTTAGTGTTACTTTTATATTGGCTCTTAGTTGGCTCAGTAACACTCACCTTATTGATTATGTATTTGTAAAGCCCCTTACCTGCTTAGTAGCTTCCTCTATCACTCATGTGTTAAACATGTTACTCTTTTACAAAGTGGGGGGGGGCATGTTTACAGCAACTGATTCACATCTTCATATGCATGCTCACAGTCTGGGATTTGCATATCCATATAGTGCCGCTCTTTGAGGATCACAGCTATGAAAATGCGAAGCCCCGGACTGTGAATAGTACTCATAGTTCATGCCACATAAAAGGGAGACAGACCAAAATGGGAAGCAAAAGTAATGTACATGTGCAAGAATTTATATATATATTTATTAGACATGGCATAGCGTTCATTTTATGTGAAGAACAGCAGTAAACATTTAACATGCAGATAAATTTACAGGCTACCAGCTGTTCTTGTCATCTATTAATAAGGCAAATATTAAATGGTTTGCTTAACATTAACATCATTGGTAGCATAACTAAAGTACATACAGAAGCTAGAATGAAAACCATAATAGATGATGATGTGGGTACAGGATGGGAGGGTAGTACTCACAGTAGGTTACATCAAAACAAAAGAAAGGTTAATAGGTGGGTGGTTGGATTTTAGCATAGATAGGTATTTCTGAAAAGACACACCAATACAGTCTTCAAGAAGGATTAAAATGAAACTGAACTGGCTTGTGGGGAAATTAAAACAGTGCAAAAGAGTATAATAGAGACCTCTCTCTCTCTCTCTCTCTCTCTCTCTCTATATATATATATATATATATATATATAAAATCACAAAAGCAGACAGAGATATGGACAAAAAGGAACACACCAGTGTAATTTGATGAAAGATACATATTTAATTTATGCAGGGAATATCATTACATTTTATAATACAAACAGGAAAAAGCATGCAATGTTTATTTCTGCTCAATTACAGATATGTGACATAAGGTAGCATAGATGAAATGATAATAATTAAGAAAAACTTTGTGTCAGTTAAATGGTGGTGGTTTACACATTACGTAGCCAGCTAGTTTCATGTCTTTTTTTTTACAGCACACAGCTAGTCTTTGCACAAAGTAGAACTCTCACTTCTTGAATTGCTCCATAATTAATGAGACTATACATTGTACATCTCAACTGTCCTTAATTTGTAGGACTGCCACAAAGTTTGTCTCAAAATATTATTCTGTCTCTCCTAAAACTGGACCTTTTAGAAAAGTTCTGAAGTAATAGTATCATTATTTAAAAAGGTTTCTAATCAAATGCCTTTTCCCTAAATTATTTTTTCTTTGTTCTTCATTCTTGAAGTAAAAGTTTTATAGATATGCTACACAGGTAGGTTATTAGCATACCTCTTATACTGTATAGTCACAAGCATTATATGGTGTTGTGCTGGCTGGAGTCCACATCTTATGGAAACATCATCAGCCATGATGCGGCTTAGAAAAGACACAAGACCCCTTGTAGTTCTTCTTGAATCCCAGCCAGAGAGTTAGGACATATGTAAACATCCATTCACTTAGACAGCTACAGAATTAAGAACAAATAAATAACAGCTAGTACCCAGTTTATGGTTAAACTTGATAGCTATGTAAGAGTAAAAGTTTTGCAGTATGCAATTTCTGTGGAAACTTGAAGTGATAAAATGTATTTAATAATCTAAAAACAGAATGTAATTTTTTATTATTTAATGTCTGAATTCAATGAACACACATTCGCTCATACATAGTATGAGAATGTTACACCGAATATACATATTTCTTTTTAACTTTGATGTATTTTAACATATTTCAGAGCTTGCATAGGCAATATAATCCATTACGTATGCCATTAAATCTGATTCTTCTTGGGAACCTACAACAGATTTCTCTTCCAAGGGTGCTTAAAGACATATTTCATTATTTTCAGGAGACTGGTATTTGGATTCATGAGGTCACTAAATAAATGAGAAAAACATTTTGCTATATGTATTGTAACCTAGTCCCACTAGCAAAATATAGCAAATATGTGAAGACATTTATTTTAAGAGGAAATGCTGTTAACACAAGCAGGTTAAAGTATTTTAACAAAAGTGCATTATTTGGGCAAACAGTGCTCTTATGATTCATTATTGAATATATCACCAGTTTTAATAAACACCATCTCTGAAAACTTTCATTGCTAACTAAACATATTTTTGTATAGTAAAGACTGTTCCATCTTTATAGTATATGTGAATGGCATATTAACCAGTTAGACTCTAAACCAAGCATAAGAGAAGTATTCATATTACCTGTCTGTATGCCGAGAGACACGATAAACATCAGAACAAAAAGGCACACCATTTTCAACATGCTGAAAACTGTAACCGAGTGTACAGACTTTAGTCCCACAGTATTCTAGGAATCGTTTGCTTGGAGACTATAGGGCACTTTGTGACTGATCTTAGTAGATCACTTCTCCTGCTATAGTGTTTAACTTTATGGCTCTGCGTGAAAAAGTTGATGTATCATAAGATAAGTAAGTTAAAGAACGTTTTTACTTCTCAGCAGACAGCAGGATGGAGGTGGGCAGAGAAAGCTGAAAAAAAAAAAAAAAAAAAAAACTTTTCCATGTCAGCCTCTACCCCTCCCTGTTTGTCAGCTACTTAAAATCTGTTATGTCACATGGTTTACAATTACAGAGCACCGGCCAGAAATGAAAGAGCTGCTCTTATTTTCAGCATGTGTTTTTAACTCTGGGCATACTTCCTCTATATTTAAGGTAACAGTTATTTTCTATAAATATGCCTTCAATAGGAGTATGGCAATTTACCCACCACTGTTTTTTACACACACATATATAAATATTTTGACCTAGCTGAGTAATGTAAGTAAGTACATTAAGTTTCTAGCTAAACTGACAGAGAGCAACTTGTCCCACAGCTGCTGTTTTGTATGCTTACATGGCAGCATGTAGTTCAGAATACAGTCACGCTCCCAGACGTCTGTCCTATAAATAAAAATGTTCCAGTAGGAGCTTTGGGTTTTGTCTTTTATCTGTTTCTCTGTTTCAAATTTTGTATGGGTGTTGACTAGTTAAATGGCTGACAATTAATCACAATGTAGAATGCTATTTATATAATAGATGCAATTGTGTGTGTGTGTGTGTGTGTGTGTGTGTGTGTTTGTAGCTATATATCTCTATTTACAAATGTTTGTCTACACAAATATATATATATATATATATATATATATATATATATAGAGAGAGAGAGAGAGAGAGAGAGAGAGACATTCCTCTGATTATGCTCCAAAACTGTCAAAACGGCAAGCTGTTTATACACTTTTCTTTTGTTAGAGAAGTGCATAACAAGATTTATAATGGTGTGCTTGTGCTAGAGCACACATGCCACCCACAGGAGAATAGTGTTCAAAAGTTGTTAGTTTTAAAAACTGTAATAGACTTTGTGGAAGCACTCAGCAAGCTAATCTGTGGCAGAATGGTGTCTTAAAGAGTTTTTAAAGCTGTTGCTCCATCAGAGTTACACATCAGTTCTGATCTCTGGTTGCCTAGCAGTGCTTAGTGTGTTACATCTTTAAAAAAAGCCGTAAAACATTTTGCACTGTCATAGTATATTGGAGCAGCTAACAGTCCATGCACTACAAAGACATAACTCACTAGCTATGTGTCCTTTAAATGGATGTTAAGACTAGTTTCTCAAGCTTCAGTCCCAGTATGACATTTTTGACATCAATTTCTTGAACACATATCATAATCCTGTATACTATATATGTATATTTTTGATTCACATACATACCTTTATCCATGTTTCAGCACCTACTTTGTCTAACTTAGAGTCACTGATGACTCAGAACTTATCATAACAACCAAGTGGTATTATAGGAACAGTCTTGAGCAGGGGGCCAGTTATTTGCAGGACAAAGGCACACTCACATTGTGTAAAGACCTAGATGCAATTTAAGCCTTGGAATTTTACTTACGCAAATATGTTTATGACATGGAAGAAAATTGCAGTGTCTGGCAAAACCCCATATAAATGGATTTACTAAAATTAATTACATCTCACTTATTCATTTAAAGTTAAAATCTAAATATGCATGCATTCAAAACTCTAAACAAGCATTTCAAAAAAGTAATCAAGTACTCTAAAACAATTTTTATTGCAGGGAGTGGGTAAAGCCCCTATACATACCTGATGGGCACTACTGCCCCTACACCCCCAATCTGTAAATATACTAACTCTCTGGTTGCAAAAAAACTGGAGAATTCTGTTTTCCTCTATGTTCTACAACAACGTAACATATGCAACAAAATAAGTTCTGTTGACTTAGTACATTAACAATATGAAAATGTTATCTTGGTCTTTCTTTTGTGAGGTTTTATGAAATAATAAAAGGACAGAAAACCTACACTTCCTTAAGGAATTCTAGTTGGGGCTTGTCTTTTGTTTTGTTTTGGTTTATCAAAACTGCGCTGACTTTATGGATTGACAATCTATGTTTTCAGTCTTCTCCACTGTAATGTGACCATGGAACGAGTATACACAAGTTAGGGTGTGCATGTGGGGGGTAGAGGTTAAATTCCCCATATGGCGACTCGGTGGACATCCATGCATACATTTTTTTATGTGTTTTCAGGCTGTATTTTGTTTGTTTGTATAATACCTTGCTAAGAATAAGAATATTGCTTGAATGTTTGCACAGTTCCTTGTTGCATGGAACATAAATTGCCTGTTCAGTAGAAAAATTGATTTATATTGCTAGACTGAGGCATTTACACTAATTTCAGCATCATTTTCTTTATTTATTTACTTATTTACTTGCTTTGCTGCTGATAAATAAACATGGGATGTTTTGGTCATAGTCATGGCTTTATCTTCTTGTACTCTAGAGCTGGATCCAGGTTGTAGTACTGCTTTGTTTATCCTTGGATACTGCAAATAACTTTTAGTGGTGTCCACCTTACAGTTTTTCTGTAGATGTCCAGGATACAACCTATGTTAATTTTCAGCAGTTAGAGCTACTACCTACCAAATAATAGTCGTCTCTACTTGATCACGTGCACACACATACACACACACACACACACACACACACACACACATACACACACACACACACACACACACACACACACACATATATATATATATATATATATATATATATATATATATATATGGTTTACTATTTAATTGATGAAACTACTGCATCGGTCGACCATTCACAATGTCAACCCAAAATGATGAATTTGTACTGTCGAAAAGGCAGCCAAGAGGAAACTGAATACATCATCACCTATAGTTCGATGTATTCGACATAGCATGAGATGACATCAGTCACCCATGCTATGCAGCTTAACGTACCGTGACATTGCATAGTGAATGGTACATGTAGTTTACTATTTTGCAGGGGGACAAGACCTCCTGCACCCCCCATGTGGATGACTGTGCCCCCCCATACCCCCTGCAAATTATATATACCAACTCCGAGATCACACTACAGTCAGAAAATGGGTTAATTCCCTGCTTCTCACTGAACCGCAGTCTCCGTCCACAATGTTGATCTCAGATAATCGACCTACACTGCCCATTTGCTGTAGTGTAGTCAATGTTTTCTGGTTCTTACCCTGTGTTTATGTTTTATCTTGAAAAGATACTTGGACACTGTGAAATAATAAATACCAGTGACCTAATACCTAGTTCCATAACCATCCTCATCCCTGCCATGTGTGAAATGGCCCTTGTGTCTATGTGATTATTTATTGGAATACTGTCCATTTCTTCTCTTATTACCTGGTTGTGGAAAAGACTGTCACAGCTCTGAATGCATGGAAGTGAGGTAAACTAATCATGTTCAGCGTGGCAACCAATCACAGGATGTGCATATGCAGACACAAGTGTATTTGCTCATACGCACACACACACACACACACACACACACACACACACACACACACACACACACACACACACACACACACACACACACACACACACACACACACACACACACACACACACACATATATACACACACACACACACACACACACACACACACACACACACACACAAGCACACACACACACACACACACACACACACACACACACACACACACACACACACACACACACACACACACACACACACACACACACACACACACTGTATTGTAATTTGAAGGACTACTTGTTTTTCTATGGTGTGTCTTTGAGATGTACCACAATACTAGAAGGCATGCTTACAAGCAATAATGAAGGCACACAAACTAAGAACCAATCTAGAGGGCCAAAGACTATGAGGTATGTTGCCAAGACAGTGTACTATCAACTACCTTGCAGTTCACACTGTTCATAATTGCATGTTTTAATTCAAGCATGTTGTTTTAGCTTTCTGCCTTAGGCACTGCATCTGTTTTAATTATATTAGTTTACACTTTTTGTTCATCACTTCTTATAGTCTTTCCTATGGCTTTTTGTACAAAATCTTTTTTGAACCATCGTTTCTTACTATAACTTAAAACCTAACACACCTGAGCATCCAACTTGGTTTGACAGGTACTGTGCTACTTACATCCAGTTTGTGTGGCATTTCCATTGCATTTTTGCAGTAAATCCTTTAACAATGTAATCTCTAATCCTTTATCTAGAGTTAAATCTCATTTTTGGCAATAATCTTTTTTACAGCATGCTGACCAACAAGTGCAATTCCCATCACTACGTCTATCACTATCCTTCTTTGAAATAGCACCATTCTGTTGTGATATATAATTTTTCTATATGTTAGGATGTCTTTTCTTCTTTCATTTAATTTCCGTTCAGCTACAGTGTTTGGCATTAGGTTGACAAGTGTTTCTAATACACATCCTATATCTTGAAAAGGCTTAGATCTCAGCTTTTCTGGCACAAATAGATTGCACAACTGGACAGTAGTCCATATGCTGTATTTTCTAATGCATTATGTAAAGCTGAGCTCTTCAATGTACCTTTACTATTGTTAGCTTCAGAATGCTGCAAATTTTACATATGTTAATTAGCCACCTACAATAGTATTAAAATCACCACACAGCCATCCTGATCCACACTTTGGGGACTAAGTCTAAATCGTATGCTGTGTCCAGTTACATATGTTAATTAGCCACCTATAATAATATTATAATCACCACACAGCCAATCTGAGTCACACTTTGGGGACTAAGTCTAAATCGTATGCTGTGTCCAGTTACATATGGTAATTAGCCACCTACAATAATATTAAAATCACCACACAGCCAACCTGAGCCACACTTTGGGGACTAAGTATAAATCGTATGCTGTGTCCAGTTACTTCTCATAGGCTTTTCCCAAAATGCATCATTTTTTTTTCACCAGAAGTTATTTGCATTTGCAAACAGCATAAACATCTCACAGCTACATAAACAGCCATCACTAATATGGTATAATCGGTTCGTTTGGTACATTTACTTTTGCAATATATGTATGTGTACGCATTCCTTTATCATTTGTTTAATATTTCCTTTAACATGAAAGTCTATTTAGAAGGTTTAATAGCTCATTTCAATAACACAAGAGTTAAATATCTATCTATTTATATATATATATTTAGTAAATACTCTTGTTATGGTTAAAAAGATAAATTCCTATTTAGTTTTGACATTTTTGACTAATATTTTCTTTATTCAATGAAGAATAAATTCATACCTTTATATACTCAGTGGCATGAAATATTTACACATTATAAATTTTTCATAACGCATTCTCTTCTTTTTTGAAAAAGTGCATCATCAATTATTTATTTATATACAGTCGCACTGCAGACAGCTACTCCTACAATACAGATCTTGTAAGATCAGACTTCTTTTGAGTGCTCATACTATTTTAAAAATAAAACATGTTTTTGCATATTAAATTCTGTTTATGTAATTTGTTTTCTCCCTCAGAGATGGTAGGATGCTTGAATGACTGCTCTTATCCTTTTTGTACAGGAATGTACAATCACCGTCTATATTCAGCAGAACAGTGTTTCTTGTTTTTTTTTTCTTTCCTTCCATCTGAGCTTTCTGCCTGGAATGGCCACAGTTCTCCTGCATGAGAAACGTATATTCATGACCAATACGCTGTATCTGATAATCACTAAACAGCATAATGTAGACCTTAAAAATAGAAAGGCTTCATCCTGCTTACTACTGCTTGAGCTATACTCAAGGTGAACATACATGCATACTTACATATGTGCACAGACTCATTCATATCAGCATATACTGTATGCACTATGTGAGTCAGCAGCTTAACATCAGCTGTATACCACTAACAGATAATTCCAGAAATTAGGTAATTATGCCTAACTGGTAATAACCAGTAAAAAGTAAATAGCATAAAGATATGCATGGGTTACTATACTGCTTACTACCTATGCTAGAGTATTGGAAACAGCTGAAATTACCATTGAATCACTGATGCTGTATTAATCAGTTCTCTTACGTCCGTGAGTGTCTTGTTGGCAAAATTACGCCTAATTGTCATGTTTAAAGAAATATGTGTTACTGTGGTGTCAACAGAGACAAAATGGGGAGCTAAGTGTCTCAAAAGTTATTATTGAATCAAATGTGTTTTCCCCTGACAAATTATATGGATGATAGACCAAGAAATTTCATATGCGATAAGTTTCAGAGGTATGTAATAATTAACAGAAATAATGAATTTTTGTGGAATCCTTTTTCAAACATCAGAAAAAATAGTGCTGTTAGGTGGGTATCATAGACCATGGACAACAGAACTTTGAAATCTTATTTTTATCACTGCTCTATCTTTACTCACATAGCAGAGTAACATATTCTGTGAATATGTTTTCCCTATTGTGTTATAGTTTCCACACCTATAATCTGTAACAGGCAAAACTTTCAGGATACTGCAGAGATTGTGCATGAAACAATAGTCTGTGGTGTGAGTTCTCCAGATAGTCCAAGTTCATCACTTGCATTGCACATTGTGAGGATATTAGATATTGTTATCTGTGTTAAAATGACTGTCTGAAGTTTTGTAAATAATCATAAATTACCCTGCATTACATATGCCAGCATGACTAGCTATGATTTTGTAAATAAGTTTATGTCTTTTGATTATCACTCTGATTTATGCAAGATGTTTAAATGTCAAACAGTATTCTTCTGGCTGACCAAATGTACATCTTCTTTGTAAAGAGAATTCTGAATGTATGTCATGCCAGAGTCAGCTGACCTAGATGTGATGTCATTGTGTGCCAGAGCTGGAAAAATAGAATTTTCACTGCAGCTGTTTGTTTAATTTTCAAAGTCTGATACGAGAGAGTAGAATTCTCATAGCAGTTTCCTGTTAGTTTTAAAAATCTGCTATAAAAGCAGATTCTGAATCAGTTGTTTAGTTTTGTTTCCAGAGCTGTTCAGCAGTAGTAGTCCAGTTGTTTCCAGAGCAGTTGTTCCAGTCACTAAGGACAAAGAACATCCTGGAGTGTGGACATAATTCCTCATCTTGCCTTGCAGAAGTAAGAGTATAATCCTGCCTTGCTGAGTTATTTAGATAAGATAGGGACAGTTAATCTTCAGATAGTCAGGGAACTGCAGCTAGTTTGCTAGATGTTTTCTAAAATCAATGTGAGATCTATCCTACAATGTTATTTTCATATTTTCTGTGTGTGAAACACTGTTGTTTATTAGAATCAGTTATTCAATACTTGCATGTTTTAAATCCTTTTATTTATTATTAAATATTTTACTACCTATCATTGTGGCTGGTTATTTAGTAACTATTTTTGATAACATGAGAGTGTTTATGCTTATTCTGATAACACCAGGGCCACTCCATAAAGCCTTACTCTTCAAGAGGAACCTTGACGATTGGATGGGAGAAAGGAAATTCACCCCAGGGATCACGTCAGTCGCCCTGCTAGACAGGGGTCCAGGAAAGTAAATAATGTGGGAAGAAATAGCCAGGGAATTGTTATGGCTAGGCTTGTATAGGCCCTAGGGCTGATAGCCTAGTACCAACCTATGAACCTATGAATTACATGCTACCATTTAGGTTCATAGGTTCATAGGTAGGCACTAGGCTATCTGCCCAAGGGCATTTATAAGCCTAGCCAGAGTGTATCAGCTTTCGCTGCCCCATTGATTAATTAACTGAGCCTCTGTCAAGAAGAGGCAATGAAGTGATCCCAGGGGTGTATTTTCTATTACCCATCCACTCGTCAAGGTTTCTCTTGAAGAGTGTTAGTGAAGGGTTCTGCCTAATGTAGTTAAGAATTTTGTTCCAAAGCATGGGGAGTCTCTGTGACAGGAATCTATCCCTCCAGCATGTTCTATTTATTGTTGTGGCGAGGTTTAGCTCACTAGAGCGAGTGGCTCGCAATGACTTGGATTTCTTTAGGTGGAGCATGTCCATCAATTCTGAGTTGGACATGGCTTTGTAAGTCAGGCAGAGAGCACCTCTGAGTAAGCGATATGGCACTGAGTACAGCTGGAGTTTATCCAGTCAGGCTGCATAGGACATATGTTTGAGACCAGTAATCCTCTTGTTGATGTACTTTTACGGTCTTTCCAGCTGTTGGAAGTGTCTTGTGAGGTACATCCCAAACGTAGCATTGTACTCTATGATAGGTCTGATGAGTGACGAGTAGAGGGGCACTATAACCTCTTTATTTCTAGATGCAAACCCTTTAGTAATTAGATGGGCTACATAGAAGGATTTCCTAACTACTTTGGCAATATGATTGTCAAAGGAAAGATTACTATCTACCTGGGTCCTCAGATCTCTTATTACCTCTTCTGTATTAAGGGGGCTGCCATCTATGTGGTAATTCATGGGTGTTTTGTTTTCCCCAAACGGGATGACTATGCATTTTTTGGCATTTAGCTTGAGACCATGACTTTGACACCAGATGTCTGTCTCAGTAAGGCGCTTTTGGAGAATGTCTGTGTCAGCCGGTGAGTCAATTATTGCTCCCAGTTTGCAGTCATCGGCAAACTTGGTTAGCCATAGTCCTCCTGTGTTTGCCTGTACTTCTGAGAAGTATATGCCGAACAGTAGGGGTCCCAGGACTGAGCCTTGTGGGACACCACTTGTGACTGGTTTAGAGTCGGACCTGGAGCCTGCTATTCTTACCATGTGAGTTCTGTCTGTAAGCCAGTTGGCAACCCATCTCATGACGTAGGGGTTTATGTTCAGGCTGGTGAGTTTTTCTATAATTCTCGAGTGAGGAATGGTGTCAAAAGCCTTGGCAAGGTCAAGGTAGGCTGTGTGAACTACCTTCCCCTCATCTATGGCCTTGGTGACTGTCTCAAAGAAGTCAACCATGTTTAGTAGGCATGATCTGCCCTTAACAAAGCCGAACTGGGTCGGGTCAAGTGTTTGGAGGTTCCCAATGTCTTTGTTAATGAGTTCTATGATGATGCGCTCCATAGCTTTGCAGACCAGGCTAGTCAGGCTTATGGGGTGATAGTTACTAGGGTCAGTTGTGGCCCATTCTTTGTGGAGCGGAATAACCGTTGCTGTGCGCCATTCTATGGGCACGTAGCCTGTGGAGAGGCTGAGGTTGAACAGTGTGTTTAGGTGGGGGGTTAGTTCGTTCTGTAGTTCGTGCAAGACGCAGCCTGGGACACCATCTGGCCCCACTGACCCTGTGCTGTTGGATTTTGAAAGGGCTGTTTTCACCTGTGCGTCTGTGATTTCCGGGATGCTACACTTTTCTGGTATTGTTGTGGGCCCTTTTGGGGGTAAGAGGGGGGGTGAAGTTTGCACTGAATCTGTCTGCCATGATGTTGGCAATATCAGTGGATTCAGTATATTTTGTGTTATTTTGCACTAGCTCAGAGCATATCTGCGAGTTGCCACTTAGATTCTTGACATAGCTAAAGAAGGCTTTGTGGTTATCTTTTGAATTCTTGGCTATTTTTCTTTTGATGTTAGCCTTGGAAGATTTTATGAGGGACCTTAGTTTCTTACTGATACTGATCAGGGATGTCTTTCCTTCTTGGGATTTGCTTTTTTTCTGAACTAGTTTCCTCCTTCTATTGTATAGCCTGTTTATGGCAAGGGTCCACCAGACTGGTTTCCTTCTCTTAGGGGAGTGAGTCTTAGTTTTGCTAGGGATGGCACGATCCATGCGTCCTTGCAGGTGCTCATAGAGTGCATTTTAAAGGTTTCTGCATCTTGGGCAGTGTTATCCTTTAGTGTGGGGGCTGTGAAACTTACCACCTCTGTCTTAAGTAAGGTGAAGTTTGCTTTAGAAAAATTATTTACTGTGGTTTCCTTAGTTGGGGGTGGTGGTGGGGTGTGGACATCCAGAGTGATTAGTTTGTGGGCTGATCTAACCAGTGATGGGTTGACCTCTGGTGTGGAACACCTGTCACCCATGTTGGTGATGACCAGGTCCAATATGTTCTCACCTCTGGTAGGGGAGTTTACCAGCTGATCCAGGGCATTTGAGTTGATAAATTCCAGGAAACGTTGGACCTGGGAGTTTGTACTTGAGTAGTTTTCCCAGTTAATGGTAGGGTAATTGAAATTGCCCAATATCAGGGTGTTCGGTAAGACCTTCATGTTTTCCAGTGTCTCCAGAAAGGCGGAGTGGTGGTCCTGGGTCATGGAGGGTGATCTGTATCAGGTCACAATTTGCATTGCAGTTTTGCCTGATGTTAGTTGCACATGGATGATCTTCGAGGTAACATGCTATGCCACTAACCTGGAGGTGTAGGTATCCTTGATGAATATGGATACACCCCCTCCTTTTGTGTTTTGGTCCATGTTCTGCAGCCAAAATGTGTGGTATGAGTTGTAGCCCGGTAGTGCTGGGGTGCTCTGTGGAGCCTTGAACCAGGTTTCAGTTACTGCACAGATGTCGACGTTCTCCATACTGAGGAGTGCTTTGAGCGCATGCATTTTGAGATTTAAACTCCTGGCATTGAGTAGCATAACCCTCATTTTTTAATTTGTGCTGTTTACGGAGGTGGGTTTGACTTTTGAGCCTTGCCTAAAAAAGGCACTATGGAGGTAGCAAGAGCCTTGGCTAGTATTCGAAAGCCTAGGGGTGACAGGTGCAAGCTGTCTCTTGTGAAGCAACTAGGCCTGTCGAACATGTCGTCCTAGGCTGACAGACACTGGATCCCCTTTGAATGACACCAGAAGCTTAGCCAATTGTTGAAATTGATCATTTGTTCTTTATACTGTGGTATCATTCTTGGTGAGGGCAGGATGCTACTCAGGGTCAGGGTCATACCCGCCTGGGCTACATGATCAGAGAGCTCTTCCATGTCTCTTTTCATGTAGTCCAGGGAGGTACATCTCAGGTCATTCACACCAACATGAACAATGACAGAGACATATTTGTACTTGTTCTGGAGTGACCTGAGTGCTTGTGTTATGTGGCGGATTCTGGCTCCCAACAGGCAGCTAACAGAAATCTTCTCCTTGTCCAGTCTAGTGAGTGGGACATCAGTGTGCCTGACTATAGAGTTGCCTAATACTAGTGTGTTAGGTATGTTATTTTGCCTTAAGGGCTGTGATTGTGCGGCACACTGATTTTGTATTTTATGTGTTGTCTGGTTTGTGACGGGAGGTGCAGGTTTTTTGGGTGTCTGCTTTGGAGGTCTGTGATGCTTTTGCAGGTTTTTATTTAGAGCCTCCAAGTATGATTTTGTGTATTTATGTGTATTTTTTGCCAGTGCTGGTTTAGTATGTCTATGTGAGGCTGGATGTGTGGTGCAAGTGTTAACCTTCACCTCATGACTGCTTGTTCCAGTCTTGGGTGGAGAGAGCTTAGCCTCCAATTTAGCTATATAATTGCATCTCTCGCATATGTTAATGTTTTGTGGTAGGAGGAGAGGGTTGTCTGTGTACATGAGGCAGTTGTAACATTGCCTCAGGATACCCAGGTTCACCAGCTGGACTGGAGAGTATACCTGAAATTGCCCTTTGGTCATGTCTGAATAGTAGGTTGAGCTGCTTAGTCACTTGGTTGATGAGGGGTGAATAATGAGCCTTGCCCTGCTGGGCAATCAATTGTCAGGTTATATTAGTGCTTGCTATTAGGTCTGAGCAAGTGCTGGCCTGTAGGATGCTTTTTAAGTGCTTAGGTTGAGAGTTCGACTACTTTCAAGGGAAAAACTGAAGAGGAGACTTGATGGATCTGGGATAAATTTAGCCCTAGCTAACCGGCACCGCCTGGACGTGCAAAACCGTGCAAACGCAGTTTTTACAGCAGGGAAATGAAAGAGATAGAAATTAGCCCAAAATGGCCCACAAACTACTAACTTCTGGGCTGGAACCACTCCTCCAGGGATAGATGGCTGCTCAAAGCTCCCTCTCTCACAGGTGAACAGAGAAACCTCCCTCTATGCAAGTAACATATGGGCACCTCAGAAAATTGTAACAGCCCTGAATTCAGCACTAGCCTGAAAACTGGACTATACTAGCTTAGAAAGGTGGGAACCAAGGAAAATGTTTTTATTGTATCAATATATATTTTACCCAATATAATTGAACACCCCCATTGAAAGGTATTGTGGGATCTGACTGATGGCAGCCATTACCTTGTAATTTGGGCAAAGGAACACAGCAGGTAAAATCGGTGTCAGTGTTACCCAAGAGAGTGTGTATGTGAATATCAGACATTTAAGAGTGAGTGTGTCAGATACCTAGAACTGGGACACAGTGCTCTGTAGTAGTTGATGTGGAGAGCCTCTTCTTGATGTACTTTTAGGGGAAATTGTGTATTTCTGTCCCTGCTTTCAGTGACACTCTCTTACCAGAGACAGTGGTGAGGACTGAAACTCCTTAGTTACTGCCTTGGGGTAAAGAGTTCTCATGACATATTACCAGGGACAGTGGTGAGGATGGAGACTCCTTAGTTACTGCCCTGGGCTAAAGAGGGCTTATCACTTATTGGTGCCAGTGGTGTGGGATTTTAATTGAACTTTAGTAGCCTGTGAGTAGTTGTCACCGAGGTGTGTACTCTTCTCAGCTACAAGTTAAACATACAGAGTTTCATTCTCACAACAGTTTTATTCATTTTTTAGTCAGTTTAGTCAGGGACAGCAGTCAAAGATGTCAGCAGAGGATTATAGCAAGCTGACAAGGAACCAGTTAACCTAGGTGTGCAAAGCCAAATGACTGGTGCATGCCAACCTGACTAAGGAAGCAATGCTCTCAGTCTTAGTAGCGGCCACAGAGCAGACTAGTAGCTTAGAGAATATCCAGTTTGGCATTGGGGATAAACAGCCTTCTGAGACAAAACAGTTCACCTTTTCCTCAGAGGGCTTAAAATCCATCTGGAGTTAAAGAGACTCAAACTGGAGGCTGAGGACAGGGAGAAGCAGCAACAGTACCAACTGTGAAGTATGGAGGCTGAGGACAGGGAGAAGCAGCAACAGTACCAACTGTGAAGTATGGAGGCTGAGGACAGGGAGAAGCAGCAACAGTACCAACTGTGAAGTATGGTGGCTGAGGACAGGGAGAAGCAGCAACAGTACCAACTGTGAAGTATGGAGGCTGAGGACAGGGAGAAGCAGTAACAGTACCAACTGCGAAGTATGGAGGCTGAGGACAGGGAGAAGCAGCAACAGTACCAACTGTGAAGTATGGAGGCTGAGGACAGGGAGAAGGAGAAGCAGCGTCAGCATGAACTAGAGGCAAAATGTTCAGAGACTGCGACATTTTGAGATGGAGGCTGAAGAAAATGAGAAGCAGAGACAGCATGAAAAGGAGCTTCTAACCCTTTAAGAGGGTCATGGAGGCAATGGGGGAAGGGAATGACTGAACCACAGAAGCCATAAAGGTCAGTAAAACTTTTTCTTCAGTACAGGGATGGAGATGACTTTGATAGTTTTATTTATATATTTGAGATGGTATGTAAACAGTATAATACTGACCAAGGGCTGTGGACACAGTTCCTAACCCCCTTACTCCATGGTAGAGCAGTTAATGCAATTGCTAAACTATCTGATATTGATTGATTGAATTACGATAGTGTGAAACAATGTTTACTTGATTGTTTCAAATTAACCCCTGAAATGTGTAGAAAAAAAATTGTGAACATAGATGGAAGGCAGATGAAAGTGTATATGATTACATTACTAATCTAAGTACATACTTTCACAAGTGGGTGAGTGGGTGTCAGGTCACCACTTCTGAAGGACTAGCAGACCCTTTAGTGACGGGAACAAGCTCTCAGCACGTTGCCTGAGGACATGAGGTTCTGGTTCACAGAATGACAGTGTAACTCTGCAAATGAGTTGGGGAGAAAAGGGGATCTCTGCTTGGCAAGCAGAGCACCAATGCATAAGAAAGGGATACCCAGTGCTGCACATTGACATAAGGGAACCCATGGGGGGCAGCCTAAATCACTCACCAGTAACAGGGGAAGCCACTAGTTCAAGCACACGGTCAGGATCAGGGATTAGATGTTTCAAATGTAATCACAGGGGCCATATAGCATACAAATTTTCATTGAAGCAAGGGGAGAAACAAAAGGTGAGGGAGCCAGCAAGTGGGAATGACAGAATGCTAGTGGTAAGTTGCCTGGAAACAACAGAGGCACCACACTATCAGCAAAATTTATATTCTATCTTAGTTTATGGAAGACAGGCCACTGTTAAAAGAGACACAGCTTCTGATATAATCATTATGAGGCCTGCAATGTTAAGGAGGAGCAGTTCTTGCTTGGGCAGTCCACACCAGTCACAGCTTTGGGTGGGACCCCATTCCAAATATCTTTGGCCAGGGTTCATCTTGACTGGGTGGGTGGGAAAGGGAACAAGCATGTAGGTGTCTTTAAAGATATCCCTGCAGATGCTTTAATAAGTAATGATTTTGATAATGTAGTACCTTGTGTGCGTGCAGTTACATGCAGTCAGGCTTGGAGACAGGCATGTAGGTCTGGTAGCGTTGGGGAGACCCAGACAGGTCCCATGCCTAAAGCTGGGGCTGGTGATTTGAGAGAGGAAGCTATGTTGTCGCAGTGAGTCTGAAAGTGGGTCACAGCTGCTGGTAAGGTACTGATGTTCCTGTGGACTTGGTGACTGCAAGGACAGAGATGAGTGGTAGTACCCAGGCTGAAAGTGAGGCACCACTGTCAGAAGATACTAGGCTTCCTGTGGAAGGGAAGCTGGAAGAGGTTACAAAGATAGAGTTGAGACAGGCTCAGCTTTCATATCCAACTTTATGAGGCTTGAGAGAGGTAGCTAAGGAGGCACCTGATGTTCAAGGAAAAAGGGAGTCTGTACACTGGAACAAAGGGTTACTGTACAGAGATTAGACCCCTGAGGGATGGATAGAGGGTGACGTAATACCGCAGTTGGTAGTGCCCACAGCCTACCATCTGACACTTATAGCCATAGCCCATGACATTCCTTTTGCAGGTCATATGGGCATAAAGCACATTATACAAAATTTTTATTGGCCTTGAATTACAAAGGATATAACAGGGTACTGCAGGACCTATAAGCAGTGTCAAAACATAGGCAAGGCAGGGGACAAGGTCAAGGCTCTGTTGGTGCTTTTGACTGTGACTGAAGAGCCATTTCAGAGGGTAGCTATGGATATGGCAGGGTCTCTGAGTACTCCAAGTCCAAAAGGAATTAAGCATATCCTGGTTGTGGTAGATTATGCTACTAGATACCCTGAGTCAGTGGCTCTGTCCAGCATTGAGGCAGAGAAAGTGGAAAATGCCTTGTTAGAAATGTTCAGCAGGGTAGGTTTTCAGAGGGAGATACTGAATGACCAAAGTGCCAACTTTATGTCAGACCTTCTGGCTTGTCTGTGGAAGTATTGTGGGATGAAGCATCTAAAAACTACCCACTAGCATCCCCAGACTAATGGGCTTGCGGAGGGGCTAAACTCTACATTAAAGATTATGCTACAGACATTTGCAGAGCAGTTTAAAAGGTATTGGGGCAAATATTTGCCCCATTTACTATTTGTATAAAGAGAGGTATCTCAGGAATCTACAGGCTTTTCCTCCTTTGAGTTGCTGTATGGGCATAGGGTGAGGGGACCTTTAGATTTGATTTGTGATGAGTGGGAGGGTAAGTGTGAATCCCACAAGGAGTCTGTTGTGGCATATGTCCTAAACTTCAGGACAAGGCTTAGGGAGCTCATGTATTTGGCCCTGGAGAACCTGGCAGCAGCCGAACAGTAGAAGAAGTTTGGTATGACAGGAAGGCTCAAGCCTGAAAATATACTGTGGGGCATCATATTATTGTACTCAGCAGTTGCTGAGGACAGACAACAGCCTGGCATGTGGACATATTTCCTCATCTTGTCATGCAGAAGTAAGAGTATAAACCTGCCTTGATGAGTTATTTAGATTAGATAGGGACAGTTAATCTTCAAATAGTCAGGGAACTACAGGTAGTTAATTAGAGGTTTTCTAAAATCAATGTGAGATCTATCCTACAGTATCATTTTCACATTTCCTGTGTGTGAAACTCTGTTGTTTATTGGAATCAGTTATTCAGTATTTGCATGTTTTAAATCCTTTTGTTTATTATTAAATATTTTACTACCTCTCATTGTGGCTGGTTATTTAGTGAATGCTTTTAATAACTTGAGAGTATTTATGCTTATTGTGATAACACCAGGGCCACTCTGAAAAGCCTTACTGCTTGGGTTATATGCTACCACTTGTATCAATATCTATTTTACCCAATATAATTGAACACCACTTTTGAAGGGTATTGTGGTATCTGACTGGTGGCAGCAGTTACCTTGTCATTTGGGCAAAGGAACACAGCAGGTAAATCTGTGCCAGCCTTTCCCAAGAGTATCTGTATGTGTGACTATAAAACATTTAAGAGTGAGTGTGTCAGATGCCTAGAACTGGGACACAGTGCTCTGCAGTGGTTGATGTGGAGTCACATTTGGGGACCTGGATTGAAGCTTATAGTCCAGTCCCAGGTTTGGAGCCTTTTCCCAGTGTATTCTTAGGGGAAATTGTATATTTCTATCCCTGCTTTTAGTGACACGCCCTTACCGGAGACAGTGGTGAGGATTGAGGTTCCTTAGTTACTACCACGGGGTAAAGAGGGCTTGTCACACACATCTATAAACATTTGTTATATTTTTTCAGATTTTCATTTAACTGATACATGTATGGATCCACCTCCTCCTGATTATGCATTCCAGAGATGTAAATCAGGTGGAATGGAGGAGATGGCTGCACGAGGCACAAGGTGTTAAGGGGGATGATTGGTAGGTACTGATGCTGGTGGTGCAGGAGTGCAGTATAGGCATTGCTACATGAATGCTGACACTGCAATTGTAGTCACTGCTAAAGCACTGAGTGTGTAGTAATTTAACAGTATCAAGCTACTTGTTACATTCATTGTAAGTGATATGCCACAGTTTCTGAACTTTTTTCAGTCCTCATCTTTGCAACAATCTGTTTTCTTCTCTCCTTAACTTTGAGTTGAGGAATGGCACCAGTTTGGGGAACCGCATAGGTCTCCAGATAACCTAGCTACAGTTCATTTCATAAAGCTCTTTATTTCATTATTATACAGCAGACCTCAAATCCCAATATTATAATCTTTTCATCTTTCTGAATTCAACATTTTTGTCTTATTTCATTCTTCTTTTTTTATTTCCCATCATCTATTTCTTTGCCTAAGAGTCTCACATGTCCCTTCATTACCTTGTCGATGCTGAAATTCTTCTGGTTTTCAGCCATTTATCTCAATTTCACCTTTCCTCATATATTTTGAGTTTACAGATATGCATTTTACTAAATAATAAGACATATGGAGCATTTTAGTTTTCCTTATAAGCCTAAATGAACAATGCATCCAGTCACATTGCATTTCAGTCACTCATATCCCTGTTGCATTAATGTATCTTCCTCACACTGTAATGATGTGGTGACTTTTTTGGAATGAGCATATGTCATATGATTGAAAAAGACTTAATTCAAAGCAGACATGCATAATACTAAGCCACTGGGTGGTATTCATAGTCCCAAGGTTTGTACTTGCTTAGTGGTTATTCACAAAGAACAGCACTACACCTGTATGTAAATGCAAAAATCACAGGTTATTCGCACTGCATAAGTAAATGTGAAATAATTTTTTAAATAAGTCCACCTGTGGCAAAGCATCAAGTAGTTGAAGTTAATCTTTAAGTATGTTCAAAGAGCTACTTAAAAAACATTAGTGCTCATATCCTTTTGTGCATTTCTGGGTATTGTGAATGGATGCAGCTGTGTGCAAGCATGACTGAAGTATTTAATTATTAACTTTTAAAAATGATAAAAGGTTGTATATGTTTTATATAGGGGTACCCTTATGGGGGCACCTGGATGGTTTATTTAAAGAGTAGAAAGGGGAAGACAGGAAAGATTGAAAATGGGAGTATATAACAAAGAAAAACACAAAAGGAAAGCATCAAGAGGGTTGTGCTGGAGGAAGTGTGAGAGGAGGGTACTATGTTTTTGGTGGGGACAGACTCTCCTGTTTTTTAAATGTTTTATGTAAGAGGGTAGTTTCAGAAGAAAATAAGTTAATGACTATAGCAGAGAGGATTAGGAGAGGAGGTGAAAGGAGTTGACCTCAGGATGGAGTTTCAATAGAGAACCGCAAGGTAGAGAGGGTGGGGGTCTGTAGTGGTGCAGTTTACAGCACTGACCAAGGCAAAAAGCCTTCAAACCAACTGAAAAGCATCCTGGACTTGCTGAAGTTGTCCCTCCACTCCCTGCTCCAACCAAGTCCAGAAACCCTCAGTTTAGGAGGTGTACCAGGGTGCCTAGAGGTCTGGTGCCACCACCCTCATCCATGTGAGAACATCCCTGAGTGGGCAGAGGGTGAATGCTCCCTGACGTGGGAGGAATGCAGGGTTGGGCTGTTCCCAAGGATTCTGGACCAGTGGAAAATGAACAGAAATGGGAGAGAAGGAAAATAAAGAAGGACAATATTGGTATCTCTGTTGCACAAGGTGCAAGTGAAGTGAACTTAGAGAAAGAGGTCACATAATGCAGGATTCAAATCCAGTTTACAAAAATGTTAAGGGTGAGGGCTTGGCATCTTTGTTTCACAGATATAAGGTACAGGGTTTGATTCTAATCTCTGATTATTAGGTATGCTTCTAATATTCTGCAGACTGATACTCTAGTATCTACCCATGAACCTATGAACACAGGAGTGCATAATTAAAATAGGAAAAAGAGAGATGGAAGGTGGAGAGACAAACAAAAAATAGAGACAATAAATCCACTCATAATGCAATACATCAGTGCAATCTTTATTAACAGTTAATTTTTATTTTTATGAAAACTTTATTCAAATAAGGGGAAATTCTGAGAAATAGATCTGGAAATATGGAAACAATCATGTACTCATACTAATGATATATGCTTGTGTAACAACAGATGGTAATACATTTGAAATTGGGTTGTGCTGCAATAATGTACTGAAAGCACTTTACTTCTACTTTCTGTATGAATTAATATTGCATTTTTAGTTACAAATTAAATAACAAAATAGAAAAAATAATTTATTTTTTAACATTTCTTTTCTAAATGTAAATATTTTTTTGCAAACTCACAAGCACCCTCAGTAAGCCTCTTTAGCTTAATGTTCTCCTGGATTTGATTATAGGAAATCTTCTCTTCTGCTGCATAGATAACCCATATAGAAGATTATTTAACTATCTCAGATGTGTATTTTTACAATAGTTCTGGCATGATTACATTTGCTATTCAGCAAGGCACTGAAGCTAATCTTGTACTTACTTAAGATGTGTGCTTACTTCTGTACGCATTTCTATTGAATTTTGCTGTATGCTTTCATTTATTAAACAGGAAAACAGCAAAGCATAGAAGTTCTTACTTTCATTGTATTTAATCCATCTGTGCTAATCAATATTTCTGCTTCAAAGCTAATTGAACTAAAATAACTGCAAATTCCTTTCAATTGTTACATTTTATATCTCTGTACACCTTACCTACTTTGAGGATGGGTACATTTTGCAACCTGTTCATACAGTCTTTGTGGTTTCTACTTTCAACTATGCCTTACATACTCTACTTGCAGTTTTAATTAATAATGTGAATTTGATCTTAGTATCAGATTTTTACCTTCCACTCAAAGAGACAAGTTATATGGAAGCTATATATATATATATATATATATATATATATATATATATATATATATATATATATACACACACACACACACACACACACACACACATACAAATGAAGCAATTGAAAGAAAGTTATGAAATCCTTCCAGTTCAACTTGTTTTAAAGAAAGCATATTTATGTTTACAGATGGAGGTACTAGAACTATTTTGTGACAATATGAGCTTTAACAAATTGCTGCTTAATAAATGTAACCATACAAGGCAGTTTAAGTAGAAATGTGTGCAGAATTAATCAAACAATGTATTTCTAAGGGTCCTCCGTGCTGATCTTTCACTTGCTAATTTAACCCCCCCTCACCTTGACCCTGACTAGGGTGTGTTAGCTGAGTTTAGCTATCTTGTATGTATAGTCAATATTTTGAAAGAAATGAGTCTTATTCAGTTATCCTATTAATAAATAGTTTCTGGTCTATACAAACCAAATCTTTTGTTTCTGAAAATTGTCTGTAGTACAATTAATTATTAAACTAATAATTACAGTGTATGAAATTATGTGGCAATGCACATGTGTTTTTCTGTTTGTGTGTAAATACATATATATCTATCTCTCTCTCTCTATATATGTAAAAATATTTGTACGCATACTTCTTCTGGCTTTTCCCAGTTAGGGGTCACCACAGCAGATCATCTGTCCGCTCATGATTGGCAGTGAAGTTTTATGGTGTCAAGTTGCCAGCCCAGTACCCAACCTTCCATAGAAGGCACACACACATACCTAGGACCAATCTACCTACTGCATGTCCTTGGAAGGAAACTGAAGCACACCCACATGGAGAACATGCAGATTCCACACAGAAGGCAACCCAGCCAAGAATCAAACTGGAGAATATCTTGCTGTGAGGTAGCAATGCTCACCGCTGCACCACCATAGCATACAGATGTATGTCTGTCTTTTATAGAGATTTATACATATATTCACATATATTTCTTTATTCTTACATGTACATTTGTATTTATATACAAATGCATGTCAGCACATAAGCATGCCATGTTTAAATACAAATGGATTTCTGTTTACATATGTGTTTATACCTACTCATACTTTTGGATCACATACAGACAATTATTTGTACTTACACATGCATTTCATCTTCCATTTTCCTGCAGTTGTGCATTAATTCTATACTATGTGTTTTAAACCTATTTTGCTAAGATTTAAAAAAAAATGTAAAAAAATACTATAGAAATCTGGTCTACTCACCATAATCTGGTCTACCCACTCAACCTGCAGATCTGGCCTATGCTTCTGTAGGCCATAATTCTTGTGGTGGCACTGGGAGCCAGAACAAATAAGCCCTATCAGGGATGACAGGTGCTGACCCAGCTCTTGCCAGATGCCATTTTTTTTCCAATGTGATCCAATACACTCCTTGGATCCCACCTTTATCCCTGCTGGACAGGAGAAACAGATGCTGACTTTGTGGGAACATGGGCAAAATTCTTGGCTAAGCTTATAAGGGCCTCCTGGCCAATAGCCTAGTATCATCCTGTGAACCTATGAACCTATGTATATGTGTTTCCATTTTCTCCAGGTTTGAATTCCTAAGAAGGAAGATCATAATTTTGGTCACTTTGCCAGAAAATCTCAGAGGTTGGCATTATGCCGTCACAGTGTCTGCCATCTTTCACAGTGGCAGTACCAGAATGAAGAATGTAAGCGCAGGGCTCTGGTTCACATGTTTGAAAATATACCTGTTGGTGTGCGACATCACCATAAGCAAACCCAGCTACAATATAAGGGAATTTGACATAGATCTGCTATTAATGGCAAGTTTAATTTTAACAAATTGCTTTGCCACATAATTTGTTAAAGGAATACATTCACATTTCATTTCATTTCCATGGTAAATACAATTCAGTTATGAAATTATTACTTTTTAAATAGCTTAGATTTGTTTCTGCTTATGTGTTTTAATGGTCTTATCTTTATTTGAACAATAACCCAAATGTCATGCGCTAATTATTTATTTAAGCATAACGTCTGTGGTATTGCATCAGTAGAAATCCCTTTTTTTCATATTTTTTCTTTACTGTATAAATAAATCTTCCTGTATGTATCATAATGAACTATTGACTATTGTGTGATGTGAGGTAATGTGGTGTGTCATAGTCTGCTGGATGGGCATGGATTATGCTTCATGGTTATGCAGACACAGCTGTGTCTGACTTCACTTTCCATTTTCTAATTATAGGTTCATAGGTTCATACTAGGCTATCTGCCCTAGGGCATTTATAAGCCTAGCCAGAGTGTGTTTGGCTTTCGCCACCCATTTTAAATTAATTTTGCTATGCCCTTTTTTGAGGTTAGTATACTGTGCCTCTGTCTAACAGTGACACAGAAGTGATACCCGAGGTAAACCTACAATCTCCCATCCACTCATCAAGATTCCTCTTGAAGAAAGTCAATGAGGGACTCTGCCTAACCTGGACTGGGATTTTATTCCAGAGTGAAGGGAGCTACTGGGTTATGACTCTGTCCCTCCAGCATGTCCTATTTATTTCAGTGCTGAGGTTCAAGTCTCTCGAGTGCATAGCTCGATGGGATTTGGATTTTCTGAGGTGCAGCATGTCCATTAATTCCGGGTTGGACATGGCTTTATATGTCAGGCACAGATCGCCTCTGAGCAGGCTGTATGCAATTGAGTAGAGCTGGAGTTTCTTTAACCGGGCAGCATATGACATCTGTTTGAACCGTTTGATCCTCTTGGTGAGGTACTTTTGGGGTCTTTCCAGTTGCTGCAGGTGTCTGGTAAGGTACATCCCAAAAAGGGCATTGTACTCAATTATGGGCCTGATGAGGGATGAGTAAAGAGGCACGATGACCTCCCCTGATCTAGATGTGAATCCCTTCATGATTAGGTGGGCTATATAAAATGTTTTTCTAACCACTTTGGCCACATGGTTGTCAAATGAGAGATTGCTATCAACTTGGGTCCCCAGGTCCCTAATTTCTTCTTCTGTACTTAATGGATTATCACCTATGTGGTAACTTGTGGGCACTTTGTTTTGCCAAAGGGATGACTATACACTTTTGGCATTTAGCTTGAGGCCATGGCTCTGGCACCAGTTGTCTGTTTCTATGAGGCCCTTTTGGAGGATGCTTGTGTCAGCTGGAGAGTCTATTATGGCGCCCAGTTTGCAGTCATCTGCAAACTTGGTCAGCCACAGTCCTTTCGTGTTGGCCTGTACCTCCGAGAAATATATACCGAACAAGAGAGGTCCCAGGACTGAGCCTTGTGGGACACCACTTGTAACTGGTTTGGAGTATGACATGGCTTCAGCAATTCTAACCATGTGGGTTCTGTCCTTGAGCCAGTTTGCAACCCATCTAGTGACATAGGGGTTTATATTTAAGCTGGTGAGCTTATCTATAATGCCCGAGTGGGGTATTGTATTGAAGGCTTTTGCGAGGTCCAGGTAGGCTGTGTGGACCACCTTCCCCTCATCAATGGCCTTGGTGACCGTTTCAAAGAAATCAACCAGGTTTAAGAGGCAGGATCTGCCCTTAACAAAGCTGAACTGGGTAGGATCCAGTGTCTGTAGGTCCCCAATATCTTTATTTATGAGGTCCATGATGATCCTTTCCATAGCTTTGCAGACCAAGCTAGTCAAGCTTATGGGGCGATAGTTTCCAGGATCCATTGAGGCACCACCTTTGTGGAGAGGGACCACTGTTGCAGTACTCCCCTCTTTGGGTACATATCCTGTAGTAAGGCTGAGATTGAACAGTAGTTTTAGGTTTGTGTTTAGCTCTTCTTGGAGTTCATGTAGGATGCAGCCTGGGCACCATCTGGTCTCATTGATGCTGTGTTTTTTGCTTTGGAGAGGGCGGATCTTACCTGAGCATCTGAGATGTCAGGGGGGCAGCATTCTGCTGGGATAGATATTTGCCCTTTTGGTGGGAAAGTTTGCGCTGAACCTGTCAGCTAGGATGTTAGCAATGTCTGTGGGTTCAGTGTATTTTTTGTCATTTTGGACTAATTCTGAGCATATCTGGGAATTCCCACCCAGGTTCCTAACATAACTAAAGAAAGCCTTGTGATTATCCTTAGTGTCCTGTGCAATTTTTCTCTCGAAGCTGGCCTTAGACAATTTTATGAGTGCTCGTAGTTTTTTGCTAATACTGATCAGAGATGCCTTCCCTTTTTGGGATTTTGCTCTATCATGTAGTAGCTTCCTCCTTCTGTTGTATAGTTTGTTTATGGCTGGGGTCCACCAGACAGGGCATCTGCCTTTGGAGGATTGGGTCTTGGTTTTATTTGGGATTGCATGATCCATGCATTCCTAAAGGTGTTCATAGAATGCATTTATAAAGGATTCTGCGGTCTGGGCCATATTTTCCACAGGCGATAGTTTCCAGGATCGGTTTTGAGGAGTGTGAAATTTGCTTTAGAGAAGTTTTTCACTGTGGTTTTCTGGGCAGGGGGTGGGGTCGGGATGTAAATATCCAGTGAGATTAGTTTATGATCTGACCTTACCAGTGAGGGATGCACTTCTGGTCTGGAGCATAGAGTCCCCATGTTGGTGATGATCAGGTCCAGTATGTTTTCCCCTCTTGTGGGAGTGGTAATAAGTTGTTCCATAGCATTTGAGTTTATAAATTCTAGGAACCTTTGGGCTAGGGTGTTGGAGCTAGAGTAATGCTCCCAGTCTATGTTTGGGTAGTTGAAGTCGCCCAATATAATGGTGTTTGGAGAGACCTTCATATTTTCCAGTGTTCTCAGGAAGGCTGAGTGGGGTTCCTGGGTTTGGGAGGGTGGTCTGTAGCAGGCTATAAACTGGAAGGCAGTTTTACCCACTGTTAGTTGCACATGGATAGTCTCTGATGCTTCGTACTGTGCCACCAACCTGGAGGTGTGGGTATCTTTGACGAATATTGATACTCCCCCTCCTTTTGTGGTTTGGTCCAAGTTTTGGGGCCGAAAAGCATGGTATGAGGTATAACCTGGTAGTGCTGGGGTGCTCTCGGGAGCCTTGAACCAGGTTTCTGTTACTGCACAGATATTGATGTTGTCCATACTAAGGAGAGTTTTGAGTGTGTGCATCTTGAGGTTTAGACTTCTGGCGTTGAGTGGCATTACTCTTAGTTTCTTATCCCTTGTGATACCTATGGAGGTAGGTTTGTCTTTTGAGCCTTGCCTAAAAAAGGCACTATGGGGGTATCAAGAGCCTTTGCAAATATCCGAAAGCCCAGGGGTGACAGGTGCAAGCCGTCCCTAGCGAAGCATTGTGGCTTGTCGAGCATGTCATCCCAGGCTGACAGGCATTGGATCCCCTTTGAATGACACCAATACTTAAGCCAATTGTTGAAATTGATCATCTTGTCTTCATATTGTGGCATCATTCTTGGTGAGGGTAAGATGCTACTCAAGGTCAGGGTCATATCGGCCTGGGCTACATGCTCAGAGAGCTCCTCTATGTCTCTTTTCATGTAGTCCAGGGAGGTACGTCTCAGATCATTCACACCAGCATGGACAATGACTGAGTCATATTTGTACTTGCCTTGGAGTGACCTGAGTGCTTGTGTTATGTGGCGGATCCTAGCGCCTGACAGGCAGCTCATTGTGACCTTCTCCTTGTTCAGCCTGGTGAGCGGGATGTCAGTGTGCCTGATGATAGAGTCACCTATTACAAGTCATAGGGACATTAGGAATTACTATAGGTGTTACTGCATTCATGTGGGCAGTTGAGGCCCGCTGAACCCTCTGCAGCTCAGCACAGTGCATTTACAACTTCCTGAGACCTGGTTATATGGACTTGTTGACTTGCACACTCATATAACTAAGCCTAATTTGAATACAACACATGCAAATGACCATGAATGTATGCAAATAAGTTTAAGACCACCGTATTATCTTGCAATTGCTTGAGACAGGTGGCAAATAGTTTAGGGAACTGCAAACTTAAAATAAAAACTAAAAATGTTAGAAATTATTAGGAAGCAGTCCATAATGATGTTATATAACAGAGTTTACTAGAATAATTCTGTGTTATTTTGATCTGATGATCATATGCTCATATGCTGAGGATTCATATAAATACTGATGAAATTAGTGTTATTTAGGAATAGAAATTCCTGACAGCAGCACTGGAAGTATATATAGAAGTAGACATAATGGGAATGTGAAAGATATTCTGGAAATTTGTTTTAGTGACATTTATTGATTATACTACACAGGATAGACATACATACTTTTAAGTGATTGTACTCTGATGTACTGCATTTTCAAGCATGTATTCTTGTGTCAAGACACATTCTGATTTTCTGGGAAATTTCTGACTGTCACTCCTGAATGAAAAATGACAATATGAATACAGGAAAGTGTTAGGGGAAGAATACGAGTCTGTTAGAAAAGTGCATACAATAATACTATAATACTCCATATACTGCTTTTATATTATTCAGTTTTGATGCATGGTTCATCTTGTATATATTTTGTAAATATTTTTTAGGTCATTTGAATACACTTTTTGATGTTTTATAGGGCTAAATATAATTAATTTATGCATTTCACGTTGAACATTTTTATTGTTGTATATTTTTATTATTAATATTTTTATTAATATTTTTATTGTTGTTTTATGTGCTATTAGTTGCATCTGTCACTATAATCAGCTGTATGCTGAGATAGTGAGCTGTGATAGGTGGTTGTAACATTTATTAGTGTAGCAGTTACATTTTCAAATTGTCTGATGAAGTGGCTTGTTGTGGCCGTGAAAGCGCTTATGTTCTTATTAAACATTTATTGCTTACTTTGGAAGTTTTGATTAGCAATACTATGAATATGTTGACACTGTTGAGCAAATTACTACAACACAACTTTAACTTGCTGGATTGAGACTTTGCATCTGTATATAAACATGTGTGTTGTGTCACCAAGCCTGGTTTTGTACTCATGTAAAGCTAGGTGAAGGATGCCAGCCTAGCCAGATAGAATTTTGTAAATAATTATGTCATTTGTAAATATTTATATAAGACACAGGCTTGCTCTCTTAAATGGAAGAAAATGGTGTTAAATGTGGAACTGCAAAAATGTAACAACAGTGCACTCTGCTGTAGGAAACCTGATAAGTCAAGCACTGTGTAATTGTTTGATCACAAAACCCATAAACAAGATGTCTGGATGAAGGAATTCTTGCTTTTGTTTTAAGACTAGAGTTAATTGCTAGAATTTGCATGTATAATGTCTTTTATTGCTCTGGTTCCTGACCAGCTGCAAGATCAAAAGGACTGTTACACTCTGAGCTTCTGTTAGCCTGGGAAACATAAAATGATGTAATCTGAAATGAGCCAGTGGTATTGTGATATCAATTTAAGGACAGAGAGACTCAGAGCATTTTGCATTTGTCTTGAGAACATCCAACATCACCAGCACTCTGCCTATGCTCTATATGTAAGTTTATTTTAGGACTGTGTTTTCTCTTAGATATAGGAAGATTAGATTAGTTTTTTTCTGTATTGATGTCAGAACATTTCTACTGTATTATTTTAAGTATTTCTCTGTGATCTCTGAACTCTTGACTAGCACTGTGTAGTAAGAAGTATTGTCTTGTGTTTTTATTATTAAATATTTTTAAACCTTTCACTGTGGCTGTTTTATGTAGAAATAAGTTAAGCTCTAGAGTACATTGCATGTATATAGTGATACTGTCCAAGCCACTCCAAATAAGCCCTGCTGTTAAGCCACACTTACCATTTGGATAATAATATTGCACAGTAATAATTGGACACCCTTTGATAAGGGCCTTATTAGTAGCTGATATTAGTTGGTGGTAGCAACTGGTACTACCATAGAGTCTGGGCAGAAAGGGGGCACAGCTGCAGAATCTGTGCTAGCCTTCCCCAGGAGTGTCTGTGTGCTTGTATATAACTCATATCTGAAAGTGTGTGTGTGTGTGTGTGTGTGTGTGTGTGTGTGTGTGTGTGTGTGTGTGTATGTGTGTGTGTGTGTGTGTGAGCTACTTGGGCAGAGACACAATGCGCTGGTTGGAAAGAGAGGGTGCTGGAGGTTTTAGCTTGCCCACTAGGCTGAAATATGGACCCTATAGCTGTTCCAGTGGGGAGTCCTATTGGGGATCTGGAGAGAAAGGGAGAAACCAACCCCAGACTGACTGTGATCTCTGTGTGCTCGTAAGGGAAATTGTGCTTTACTGTGTGTGTATTTGTTATCCTCCCCTATGTGGACACCCCTCACTGGTGTTAGTGGTGAGGACTGAGGCTCATTAATTGCTGGGCCAGTGCACAGGCATCACAACTCAAATCTTTAATTTATTTGTGATGAAAGCAAGTGTGCTTTCATTGATGTGTTGTTTGGTTGATGAATAGATCAAAAGTTTCAGTCCATGAATTTGGCATGTTATTTTAGGTACATTAATGACAGAGCAGCAGGGATCCAGACAGAGAAAGGACAGTTCTCACCATGTGGAGAACCACATCCTCATAGCAGCCTTAATTCCTCATAGCAGCCATTGACATATGGAAAATGATTTTTTGGAAAAGGGGACCCAAACAAACTCAGAGGTAAAGGTCTGGAACCAAATTGGAACCAAATGGTTATGGATATAAATGCCATTGGTGGAAGGAACTGCACATTAATACAGTGCATGGGCCAATGATATGGTATGATGTGCCAGAGCAAAGGCAAGGCAGAATGCAATTACATTGCTACAATGCTGAGGTGGGGAGGGCTCAAACATTTATTCCTTTAATACCTGATGAGGAGTACCTTCTCTCCATTTGTGGGGGTGACTGTGACACAGATGACAATGCATGGGCAGACATGGTGTGGACACTGCCTATTACCCACATCTACAGCATCAGGAATATTGGTTTAATAACAATGACATATTTATATAGATAACTGAATGCTTAAATGGAATAATTAAATGT
>NC_056729.1:587646624-587699124 GCF_019279795.1 Protopterus annectens | reverse complement strand
GTACACAGTCATTGGGACAGAAGGATTACCTTTAACAGTATGTAATTTGCAAACAAGGGTGAGTTTAAAATAAAACACTGTTTTAGGTCTTTTTCTGCTGTTTGAATAAAAAATGCTGTTTTAAATCCTGGGTGGGGTGTATCAGCATTTAGTTTTGATGTGAAGGTTGGTTGTCAGTGAAAGGGAGATGGAATGCTTAATAGTTTCATCTTACAAGAGCTATTGTGTAGAACTAACTTTATAAATGATGATTATCTGGATTCTGTTAGACCGTTCTCAGAATCAAATGACATAAAAGAGTTATAAAAAGTTAAAGTCAGGTTACATGTATAGAAGCCAGGTTGTTAATAGCTCTAGAAATGGGGAACTTGTTCAATCTGATACTTTCTGCCCTAATCCAGAGGTTCAGTGTAAAGCACAAAACATCAAGGTGAACTGAGACATCTGTGCTAGTACACATAGTGAAAATGAAATCCACAGAGACCCTCCCATCTATTTCAGTTCTAGCTGTAACACATCAGATACTGAAAAGTTACTTTCAGTATGTGTTATGGAAAATACATATCCACTAAAACTAAGAATGTCAGCTTTACCCTTTTAAAATAACTTTCCTGCTGTCTTTGTTCAAGCTAAGGAGTGGAATTTACACATTACTGCAATTTCGGTTAAAAATAATTCTACTTTAAATGTTATTGTCCATGTTTCTTGCAAAGGCAACTTTACACAGTAAAATAATAATTTTAGGCAACAGTTGTATAAGTTGTCATTATATTCAGTAGTAGTTTGCAATCCACATATCTAGAGACAGGGTGAAAATATAAGCATGCAGGATTTTCAGTGTCTTAAAAAAGCAATGAAAAACAAAAAATAGCGGTGATGCATCTTCAACAACCCATGCTGAATCACATATGGCTTCTATAGTGACCCTATGGACATGTCTCAATGTTCACAGACTTTGCTGGGCAAGTAGGAGCAAAAGAAGATTGTCAACTTTTTTCCTGTATCATACATACCATGCAAACAGCTTAGATTCACCATTCTGCCTACTGCATATCTTTGGGATGAAACTGAGCTACCCACAGAGAGCTCAAGTGAACAAATGCTGTACATGCACTGTCTGCACAGAAGACACCCAGGCCAAGACATGAACCAGAGAACCTCTTGATGCGAAAAGTACAGTTGTGTACTCTTACCATAAATGTAGATGTTCGAGTGTGTTCACTGTTGCAGTCATGACTGTTGGGTTCTTCCTGCCAACAGCAGCCCCTGATCGGCCAGAGTCCCAAAGTCTGGATCGGGCGTCAGCTGAGGTCGCTTTTATCCTGACGTCAATACGCCAGAAGGTATAAAGACCTCAGCTGACGCCATTTCCCCAGTTTTTCTTGCCCCAGATGTCAGGTGCCCAGAAAGAAAAGGCTAAAAAATAAACCATGCCCAAAACCTCATCAGCCAAAATACCTCATAACAGATAATACTCAAAGAAAAAACAAAAGAGGGAGTAGGAGGGAGGGTAACCCAGACTGCAACCGTGAACACACTCGAACATCTACATTTATGGTAAGAGTACACAACTGTACTATGTCCTTCGTGGTTCACTGTTGCAGTCATGACTGTAGGGTTGAGTCCCAAAGCTAAGAAAGGGTGGCTGGAGGAGAACAGAGGGAGCGGTCACAAAACCTTGCAAAACTGCAGAAGCAAAACCGGCCCTGGAGTTAGAATAGAGAGGGAGGTTGTAATGCTTAGAAAAAGTATGTACAGAACTCCAAGCAGCACCCTCCAAAATATCCTTGGTAGGAACCCCACAAAGAAAAGCTGCTGAAGCAGCAGTAGCCCGGGTAGAATGAGTCCTAACATTAACAGGAACTGGATTACCATGATAAGAGTAACAGAGGGTGGCCTAATGGTTAAGGTGTTTGCCTTACAAACACAAGGTGCAGGGTTTGAATCTCACAAGAAATAATTGGCTAGGCTTAAAATGGCTCGCAAAGGCAGTTAGCTTAGTACTAATCTATGAATCTATGAACCTATAAGAACTTGATGCAATGGGCAATCCACTTGGAAATAGTTTGCTTAGTGATTGCTTTCCCTTGAACAGTAGGAGCATAAGCGACAAACAACTGATCAGATTTCCGGAATATCTTGGCCCTGTCCAGGTATAAACAAAGCTGCCTGTGCACGTCTAAAGAGTGCAAAAGACTTTCTTCCTCACTTTGAGGATTAGGATAAAAGGCAGGCAAATGAATAGACTGATTCAAGGCCACTGCCGAAACCACCTTGGGCATAAAGGTGGGATTAGTCCATAGAGATACCCTGTCCTGATGAAAAATAAGGAAGGGTTCCACAGCCATGAGTGCTTGCAATTCCGAAATTCTTCTAGCAGAGGTAATAGCTAAAAGAAAAGCAGTTTTCCAAGACAAAAATTTCAAATCCGTGGAAGCTGCAGGTTCAAAAGAAGACAAGGTTAATTTCTCCAAAACATAGTTAAGATCCCAAGTGGGAACAGGAGCCCTCATAGGGGGCCGAATATTCTTAGCCCCTCTAAGAAATTGTTTAAGTAATAGATGAGAAAAAAATTGGAGGATCCGTATCGTAATGTGCAGAAATAGCAGAAGCATGAAGCTTAACAGATGAAAAAGATAGGCCCATATGTAACAACTCTGTCAGATACTGTAAAATTAGAGGAATGTTCAGAACAGCAGAATCACCACCCTGGACTTGATTCAAGGAGCAAAATCTTTTCCATTTACCCGCATAAGATTTTCTAGTGCTGGGCCGTCTAGCTTCAAGGATTACATCCATAACCTGTTTGGAAAGGGTAGAGGTGTTTACAGATCCTGGATCTGCCAGGCAGCTAGATTCAGAGTTTTGACATGACTATGCAGTATCCGGCCGTCCCGTTGAGACAGTAGATGAGGGATTTGAGGCAGAATCCAGGGAGGCTCCTGAACCAGGTTCATCAGAGTGGAATACCAGAATTGCCGAGGCCAATTGGGAGCCAGTAAAATCATTTGCAGTCTGTCCTGTTTTATTTTCAGAAGTACCCGAGGTAGAAGAGGAAAAGGAGGAAAAGCATATACTGAGAGGTGTTTCCATCTGAATGAGAGGGCATCCACTTTCCATGCTAGTTTGTGGTAGGTCCTTGTGCAGAATGTTGGAAGTTGATGATTCTGAGGGGATGCAAAGAGATCTATGTCCGGACATCCCCACGCCTTTATAATCATCCTGAATATCCGAACATCCAACATCCATTCGTGTGGATCTGAAATGTGTCTGCTCAATGTGTCTGCCAGAGTGTTGTCTTTTCCTGGCAGGAATTGCGCTTGTAAGTCGACACTGCAGGTCAGAGCAGTGTACCATAGAGTCATGGCTAATCTGCACAGGGGGTAAGAGTGAGAGCCCCCCTGCCTGTTTATGTACCACATCACTGTAGTGTTGTCTGTCTGTATCAACAATTGTCCTGGTAGAAGAAGGTCCCTGAAGGCTATCAGGGAATTCTGTACAGCTAGCATCTCCTTCAAATTTATGTGCAGGTGTGTTTGCTCCTTTGTCCAAACTCCCTGAAGACATCTCCGGTGCATGTGGCTCCCCAGGCACAATCTGAAGCATCCATTGTCAGAACTTGGTTGGTTGGTGGAGGACAAAAAGGCTTCCCCTTGTTCTGTAGACAGGCTTCGGCCCACCAACGAAACTCTTGCTGGAGACAAGGCAAAATCGTGATCACTGTTTCCAAACTGTGGTAATGCTGAGACCATACACTCTTAAGGTACCACTGCAGTTTCCTCATATGCAGTCTTGCATATGGTATTAGTAGAATGCAGGAAGCCATGTAACCCAAAGCCTGCAGAATTTTTCTTGCAGTCAGCTGTTTCATTGAAGCCAGGTGTCGGAAAGAAGAAGCCAGTTGCACTTTTTTGTCTGGTGTCAAGGAAGCCATCTGGGTTGTAGTACTCAGAAGAGCACCCAGGAAAGTAATCTGTTGTGTGGGTACCAGATTTGATTTCTTTAGATTCACTGTGAAACTGAGGTACTGAAGAAGATGCTGCACAAAAGCTATATGCTGAAGTAGAGTGTCTTTGTCGTCCGTTTGAATAAGACAGTCGTCCAGATAAGGGTATATTTGAATCCCCTTCTGTCTGCAAAATGCCATTACTGGTGCCAGGCACTTTGTAAAGACCCTGGGCGCAGTAGATAAGCCAAAGGGCAGCACAGAGAACTGGTAATGCTTCAAGCCTGCTTTGAAATGCAGATACCTTCTGCACTCTTGCCTTAAAGGAATATGCAGGTAAGCTTCTTTTAAGTCCAAAGTCACCATCCAAGCGTTCTTGCCCAACATAGGCAGCAGCTGCTGCAGAGTGAGCATCTTGAATTTTGGTATATCTAGGAAGGTGTTTAGTACAGAAAGGTCCAGGATTGGTCTCCACAAATTTTCCTTCCTGGGAACCAGGAAAAGTCTGGAATAAAAACCTTGCCCTATTTCTAAATTTGGTACCAATTCTATGGCCCTCATAGCCAGGAGGGACTGAACCTGCCATTGCACCTCTGCCCACTGATGATTTGGCAGATCTGGCCAACCGTTCAGTTTTGGCAAGGTGTGGAAATGAAATCTGTAACCTCTTGAGACTATGTCCAGAACCCATTTGTCCCGGTTTATGTGGCTCCAATTTGGATAAAGAAGAGAAATCCTTCCTCCCAAAGGTGCTTCCAGGAGAGGAGCCCCTGGAACCAGAAAGGGAGAGTCATAAAGACTGCTTTCAGTAGGGTTGAGACTTATCTTCACCTCCCTTGGGAGAGGGGGCACTCCACTGCCTATTCCTAAAATGGGTCTGTGCCTGTCCCCTACCTCTGGAACGCCTGAATCTGCCTCTCTGAGATCTGTCCGAGCCTGGAAAGGACCAAGGTTTAGCTGGCCAGTGTGCTAAATCTAGGAGGTTGCACCTGTACAAAATCCTTAACCGTCTGCATAGATTTGTCTTTTTCCTCCATTTTCTTTAATACCTCTTCAGCTTTGGACCCAAACAGAACATCGTGCTGCAAAGGGGCATCCAATAGTTTGGCTTTAACCTGATCCGGCAAGCTTTGTTCCTTTAACCAAGCATGTCTTCTAATAACTGCGCCAGTTGTTGCAGCCCTACAAGATGCTTCCAAAGAATCAAAACCACAATGCAGGGTATGTTTACCCACCTGTTCAATAGCATGCAATAAATCCTGTAACTCCTGATTATCCACACCAAAAGAAACAGCTGACATCTTTTGTTTAAATACAGACAAAAGGTATTGCTGATACTTCAGTATATGATATTGACAGTTCAAAGCCCTAATAGACAATGTAGCAGAAGTATAAACTTTTTTACCCCATCTCTCCAAAGCCCTGTACTCTCGGTCAGAGGGAATAGGATTTTTAGCAGAGGCCGCTTTAACACCTTTAGGACCCTGAGAAATTGTTTCTGGATCAGGTGAAAGATTCTTAAAAAGAAACTTGTGAGAATCAGGAACCCTATAATGCCTATCCAGTTTGACCGGAGCCGGGGGAAAAGAATCAGGAGAGAGAGAGAAGCTTCCGAAAAAACATCATCTACAATGTCCACTACAGGGGGAATAGCCAGAGGCCTATGCTGTGGGAGAAGAAGAAAATCCCTAAGCCTTTTCTTGGATTCAGAGAATTCCTGCCCTTCCCAGTGAAAATGCACCCTCATATCATGCAAAGTTTCACCAAAAGAATAATCCTCAGGAGGAGAAGCTAAAGGAAAGGAATCTTCAGCATCAGAATCCTCATAAGGAGGAAAAGAATAATCCTGCTCAACGGAAGAAGCAGAAGAAACAGAAATTTGTTCTGAAGAATCATAATCGGACTGTAATCTAGGCTTCTTGTCAGGAGGGGGATGTGAACCCCTGATCATAGTAAAGAGATCTTCAGCCATCCTAAGCATCTGCCTCTGAGGCCTAGGACCCTGATCAAAAGGTGCCTGTGCTTGCCATTTCACTTTAGCTGGAGCCTTAGACTTTGTCTTTGAATGTAAAACTGAATCCACATTTACAAGAAGCTGCAAAGGCCTGAGAACTCCCTCAGAAGCCAGTACCTGCCTACTGGTTCCGGACCCAACTGAGGGAGCAGTATCCGAAGGTCCAGTCCCTGGAAATTCTGAAGACCCCATCAGCTCCACACCAGAGTTGGTACAGGCAATTGGTTCAAAAGAGGCAGACAACAGGGGCTGCAAAGGCGCCTCACTGACAACCGACGAACCAGCAACTGGCAATAACTGAGTAACATCCTTTGCTGTGGACCTCAGAGGCCTGCATCCTTGCACCTCTTACACACCCCAGAAGCCGGAAAAGAATCCGAAGACATGTTATAATTAAACCTTTTTCCAAAATAGTAAAAGGCAAAGTTATATCTACGCCTAACAGTACGCTGATTAAATCTAGCACAAAACGCACAATTAGCAACATCGTGGTCAGGACCCATGCAGGGAATACAGTAAGAGTGAAAATCCCTATGAGGTATTTGCTTCCCACAAGAAATACAATTATTAACTTTTTCTGACATCTGACTGGAGCAAGAAAAAGACCTCCCCAACGGGGTACTTATCTTATAAAACGAAAATCCTGGGATTAAATCCAAAAACAAACAGGAACAGGCCGACCAGCATCAGTGAACTGCAAAGGGCACCACGCGGCAAGAAAGACTGGGGAAATGGCATCAGCTGAGGTCTTTATACCTTCTGGCGCATTGACGTCAGGATAAAAGCGACCTCAGATGACGCCCGATCCAGACTTTGGGACTCTGGCCGATCGGGGGCTGCTGCTGGCAGGAAGAACCCAACAGTCATGACTGCAACAGTAAACCACGAAGGACATCGACAGTGCTATATGCAGCTCATGATACATCTTAGATATAAAAAACACATTTTTGTAGGATTGCCTAAAGTACCTGGAACTTTTCATTTCTTGTTAATTTTTTGCTGCAGACACTGCTGTAACACGTTTAAGGGAAGAAAAATGAAATTGCAGAAGGGGGCTTTGTGTTACTTTTGACAGCTAAGATATAAGTTGTTAAAGTGATCCAATTTCCATTTTTCTATGTAATTTAGTCCTACCCTTTTCTAAAGATCCCAATTTCCTATAGGTTCATAGGTGTGTACTAAACTAACAACTACAAGGGCTTTTTAAAGCTTAGCCATGCATCTCAAATCTCTGACAAGTTCTAGTACCCTTGATAAGTGAAAGCAGATTAAGAGATGAAGCATTTGCAAGCAGTGTCCTGGGAGATGAATCATTTACAGGCTGCCTGTGTCCATTAGAGACATAGGTGCCGAAACAGGGACAGATTTCCTTTTCCCCATTCATTGGTTTACGGAGGAACTCTGCTTCACATGGATGGGGAGACTGTTCCAGAGAAGGGGTAGTCTCTATAATACATATCTGTCTTTCCAGCAGGTCCTATTTATATCACTGGCAATGTTTAAGTGTTTAGAATGTCCTGTTCTTTTTTCCCCCCTTACAGTATTCAGTGCTTCCAAGTATAGTTTGTTTAGATTTTGATTTCCAATTTCTAGTAATTGCTTTTCTGGTAGCCACTATATGAGTACCTGTTCTGAAATAAAATAAAAAATATTTAAAAATGAGGGAATGTTTGACAAACAGTGACAATATGCCATTCATATGTCTAGCCAATTTAGACCCTGTATCCCAGCTCAAAAAAAATAATTTCCTTAGTTATAGTCATTTTATCACCAAATATTCATGACACAGTATTCTGTAGAGAATTTTTTTATTTGTCAACTCATTACACTCCCCAAACGTATGTTCCTAGTTATTTGTTCAACATCACACCTTCAATATTTGCCATCTACCTAAGGAAAAATTCTTTGGAGTCTGCTTGGGTTATAAAAGTATCTATGTAAACACTTCCAGGCAAAAATGCTAAATCTTCCAGACTTTGTTGCATATTTGTGTCCATCCACTGATTCTTTGTGAATTACATATATAATTTATTTTCCCAATCTTTTTGAACTTCTTCTGATTGATTCCTATACTTACTGTGCAATATCATTCCATGTTGGACAGTGCAGTGGTGCAGCGGTTTGTGTTGTCACCACACAGCAATAGGTTTTCCAGTTTAATTCTTGGCTGGGCTGCCTTCTGTATGGAGTCTTCATGTCCTCCCTGTATTTGTGTGGGTTTCCTCCCATGTTGCAAAGATTTGCATCTGGATCTCAAATTAAAGCTTTAATTTGGTTTTGTACCCCAAATCAAATTCTTAACTTTAACAAATGAGTGGTCATTTTCCAGGCTTTAATACAATTTGGATTTTGAATTTTATTCAGTTTTAATGAATGCCATTATTTTTGTACACATGTTTTAGACCTTGTTTAAACTTTGTTGTGTTGTAGATTAGTTACAGCATAACTAGAAATACCAATAAGGAAAGTTCTGGAATGTCTTATTAAGAACAGCTATCCTCCATTAGCTGCACCTTTATCCATCTGAAGAAAAACCTTGTTAGGGACTGAGTAATGTGTAAAATCTAGATGTTTGAGGTTGTAGTATTTGTTACATTATGTTACACTGTTCCATCTTTCTACTACCCCTCCATCCTTTAAAGCCTCCTCCCCTCTTTCTCCAGTTGTCTCGTATTGTCATAAATGCATCCATAGATTCCTACTTTAACCCCATTCCAACTGTATTTCCCAAAGATGCACACCTGTTCATTGTAATAACACTACTGTAGATCCATTAAGCAGTTGACCCCTACAGTTGTCCATCTCAAGGGTGCACAACTCTCTCATTAAGAGTATATTTGCAGAGTAAGGAAACACTTGGTTCCTATACTCTGCTGCCTGTACCCTCTCCCTTCATCCTCCCACTTCAGATTGATCCCTCCACATCTGACATGTTCTTAAGCATTTATATTGTATTGTTTACCTCTAATATCCTCTTACAGGTCCAATCCAGTCTCCTCTCATCTATGGTCATTCTACGTCTTCTAGCAGGCTGTCTGTCTACCTACATGACTTCTAGAATAACACACTATTCTGCACTGTATTACTTATTTACGTCTATGCAGCTGCAGTTTATCCACCCAAGAATATACTGAAGCATTTATTTATAGCTGCAATAACCCTTTCTCAGCATCAGGTGATTTAGGCCTAGTGTGATAAAACATGTCAGTCCCTTTTCCCATCATGTCACAATTTCCACTCCCCAATCTGAGTACTTTGCACTGAGATTATTGTTGCCCAAGTGGAGTGTTTTGCATTTGTCTGCATTGCACATGAGCTGCTATCCTGGAGTTTACTTAGTTAATACCCCCAAGTCCTGTCACAGGCTATTCTCTTATCATCCATTAAAGCACCAATCTTTGTGCTATCCACAAAGAGCTGATCTTGTTTTTTGTTTGCTGAATTATTTTAGAAATAAAGACTAAATAACACTGAACCGAGGCATGACTCTTGCAATACTATTCTGCTCTTCTTTTTTCATGCAATATCCATCTTCCCACAATGCTTTGTGTCCTACTGCCAGCTGTGCTGCAGTTCAGTTCTATTGCCTTTATCCTACTTCAGATCCTGCAGTTTTCTTAGCAATTACCTGTGAAAAAGGCCTAGATTCAGTCCAGGCATATAATGTCTACTTGTACTCCACTTTCACTAAATATTTTTTTTTATTATTTCAAATAAGATGTCTTAAACATTACATGAAATAAAGATAAATAACATATTTACAATTCTAAAACATTACTAACTTCAAACCATTATATAACTATTTACATTGGTGTCTATGCAAATAACATTGAAATTCTATATTATATAGAGTTAGAAACATAAGATGATATATCTTCTTCGATATTTTCAAGTATTTCCAGTACTTTCATCCAAGAGTAATAGTAAGAAGTAGATCTTTTAGTTCTGTTCTTCACTGTTAATATTTCCATGTGAGCAACTGTTGTTGTTAAAGTCTCAAATTCCTTGAACGTAGGCAAGCCTCATTTTTCCAGTGTATAGTTATGATTTTACGTGAAATTGCCAATAGTGACCATAGGATTTTAGTGTCTTTTTTGGTACACAGTTTGGAATAGGAGAGTTGAATAAAATTAAAGACTTTGTTAATTGAAAATTATCATTATAAACAGTCTGAAAAAATAATTAATGGATTTCCAGTACATATTGAGACATATACATTCATAAAAACATGCTGCCAATCTGCTTTTATCTTGATATGGCATCTCCAACATTGATCTTCAATAGAATACATTTTGGCTAACCTATGTGGTGTATAGAAACTTCTGTGTAGATATCTCCAAGTGAATAATTGCCAGTATTTTGATAATGTAGAATATTTGGAAGATTTTAGAATATTACTTTTTCTTCTTCAACTGGAGGATGGTTGTTTATTAAAGTATAATAATCCCAGTATGATTTTTCATGATAGTTTTTGTTTTTAACAATTTTATAGATATTAGACAAATAACCTGTACCCTGATAAGGCTGTTTTGTGATAAGAATAAGGTATTCAATGAGTTTTGGAGCTTCATGTCTAACTGAAGGTTGCATTTGTTCTATTTTATTTATAAGAAAATGCCTTAGATTTTGTAAAACAGCCAATTGTCTTTATTTATATTATAATTATAAATTATCTGTTCCTTTGTTAGAATTTTCCCTTTCTCTATAAGTTGATGCCAAAAGAGTAATGTTTCTTCTTTAAGTATATTTATTTTAGATATTTGGAATGTATCTAGAATATTTGGTGTAAAAGCTATAGGGAAAATAAGAAAAATCCAAGAATTAATATTTGGTATTTTGTTTATATATGTTCTGAACACTGAAAGTGTAGAACTTACATAGTTTGATGGCAATTTATTAATATTATTCCTTTTCCTAAAAATAATCTTTTAACATCCATATAAGGGGTGATGGTATTACTGTTAAGTTGTCTTGTATGTGATTATAATTGATTTCTATGTAAATCTGCTCATGGGCTTGTTTCCATATAGGTGTGTATGAATTATTTAACCATAGTGTTATGTTTTTAATAACAGATGAGGTAATATATAAATCAATATCCGTAAATTAATTCCACCATCTTCCCAATCTGGCAAATGTTTATTTAAGGCTATACGGGTTTATTTGGAAACCATAGAAAATTTAAAATTAGTTTATTGTATCTTTGAATAATATATTTGGGAGGTGGCAATGAAAAATTTTGTATTAAGTATAATATTTTGGGAAATATGATTATTTTAATAAGATATAATCTGTCTGCTGTTGAAAAGATATATTTATTCCAGTAACCAATTGTTTGTTCTATTTTGTCTAGTATTTTATTATAGTTAAATATTAGAGAATCTGTTAATTCATTGAGTAGATTTATTCCCAGATATAATAATTTACTTTCTGTTACTATATATTTGGAAAATCGTTTATATTATTTTTTTTTTACAATTACAGGGCATAATTTTAGTTTTGTTTTCATTAAATTTTAAGCCTGAAATATTTTGAAATTTATTCATGGAGTTAAATAGAGCATTCAAAGACTCATTTGCATCTGAGAGAGTTAATAGTATGTCATCAGCAAAGAGTTGGATTTTAAGGTTTAACATTTTATTAATACAAATGCCCTTTATGTTATTGTTTGATCTGATTTGATTTGCAAAGGGTTCTATGAGTAATGCAAATAACAATGGTGATAAAGGGCAACCTTGTTTAGTTCCCTTTTTATTGTTATAGGGCCTGATCTATATGATCCCAGTTTAACATATGCAGTAGATTTTTCATATAGTATTTGGATAAAATTATTAAAATTAGAAGGAAAGTTATATTCTTTTAAAACTAGTGAAAGAAAGTTCCAATTAACCGAATCAAAAGCTTTATTAATATCTAATGAGATTACATTTAAATTTAGGACTTTATGTTTGCTATAATCTATTAATGTTAGTATTCTTTTAATATTATCTGAAGTATTTCTTCCTTTAATAAAACCTGTTTGATCTTTGTGAATTAAGAAAGGAAGAAAGTGTTTGATCCTATCATGATATAGCCATAAACATCTTGTAGTCTATATTGAGTAATGATATTGGCCTATATGAGGAACACTGTTTCTCATCTTTATCTGGTTTGATAATTGGGGATATCAATGAATATTTCCAAGAGGGTGGTATATTCAAATCTTTATTGGCTATATCATATACTTTTAATAATAAAGATATGGCTTGATTGGGTATTAATTTATACATTTCTGGTAGCATATTGTCTGGGCCAGGTGCTTTATTTGTCTTGAGCTTTTTAATTTGTGATTTTAATTCTGTCATATTGATTGGTTTGTTTATAATGTCTATTTGTTCTTGTGTTAATTTAATATGAATATTGTTTTCTAAGTATTTTTTATATCCTTAGTAGGTGTATCTTGAGTATTTATGGAATTATCAATGTTAAATTGGAGTCTGAATGCTTCTAAAATATCATTTAGTTCCGTAACTCTTTTGTTAGTATTGGGAATAAATATTTCTTTTATTTGCTTAGATTTAATTATTTTTTGTTCTATTAGTTAAGTATCTCAGGTGTGCTGAATTAGTAGAGTATGAGTTTATTTTTATCTTTTCTAAGTTAATCATAATCTTATGGTGTAGCAATTCTGTATACTTCTTATTGATTTGTGTAAGTTCTTGAACTTGAGTAGCATTACCCTTTTGTATTTCCAGTTTCAATTTATCTGCTTTGTTTTGTAAGTCTAGCATATCTTTATTCCATAACTTCCTTTTATTTATGTACCAGGATAATATCTTCCCATATGTAACTGCTTTTAATGAATCCCAGACATATATTTCTGAAATATCTTCTGTGTAATTTATTTCTAGAAAGTTTTTGATTGTTTCTTCATAAAATTCTTTGAAATCTCTCAATTTTGTGATATAGGAAGGTATCCTAGTAATGGGATTTGAATAAAATGGTGTAAGCTCTATCTCAAAGACTATGGCATTATGATCAGATAAAGGACAATTTATGATTTTGACTTTGTCAATTTTTGTTATTAGGTCATTGGCAACATATATTCTATCAATTCTAGAGTTAGTTTTATATCTATGAGAATAAAATGTGAAGATTAGTGAGTCTGGTTCTGCAAATTCATTTATATCTTTTAAATACAATGTATCTATAAATTTTGATAGTGCTTTAGAGATGGGTTGTTTTCTTCTTTGGATTTAGAATCTGTATCTTTTCATTCATTATACAGTTGAAGTCTCCTGCCAATATCAGGCTACCCTTAGTTAAATGAATTATCTCTTCAAAATGCTGTTTAACTGTTTTAATCCTAGTCCTGGGATCCAATATAGATTTACTAACGATAGATTTTCTTATTTAACTCTATTGAAACTAGACAAAACATACCTGATGTATCTTGATGAGTAGTAATTATTTTAGGTGTTATAGTTGAGTTGCAAGTAGTATAGCTACTCCTCTTTTTTTGTTTTGTATTGAGAGTTTATTAGTACTGTGTAATTATTAATATTTAAGTTGTTTATATCTCTATCTAATAAGTGTGTCTCTTGTAAAAAGACTATTTGTGGTTTATGTAAGTTTATGTACTTGAATAGGCTTCTCCTTTTATTACTATTATTTAGACCATTAACATTTATGGATAAACATTTCATTTCCTAGTTTTGAGTTTGTTTTATGTGTAAGTTTATGTAAATATTGTTTATTCTTAGTTCCATCTTGGATACAGAATTCAAAAAGTTTTTCTTGTATGATTTTTGCATGTTTCTGAGTGACACCAAAGTGATAGAATAAAAAAAAAAACAAAGAACTTCCAAACTTGTAATTCTTAACCTTAAAACCATTCCCTATTGCTATGAGGTAATATACCTCTTCGCTTGGTTAGTGAATCTAACCAAACAAACTTTCTACCCTCACAAATAATATTTGGATCAGTTTCTCGTATCCTCTTAGTTTTAAATAAAGATAATTGAATAATATATTAAGATAATCTAATCAGCTAAAATATATACATATATTCTTTACTCATCTTATTGTAATTCAATAATACTTACTTCTAAGCAGGTTTCAAAAAGGTACAAATATTTAGATTAAGGTAGTATCATTTCAAAATAATTTAGGGTATTAATAAACATCATGTTAAAATCTATAACTGTATATTTCATACATCTGTTGAAAACTATTTACTGACATTACTGTATAATACAGTACCATTGTTGTGCAATTGTTTTAGACTACTCAAGTCCGAAACCAGTGTTTAAATTAATATTTGCAAAGTCATATTGGAATAAAAACATGAATAGTTCTGAAACCACATCATATTTCATGTTTAACATAAACTGAAATGCGATACAATGTATAAGTATATTAATATTTCTTTAGTAGACATTAAATATGTTCCTCTGATTGCATTTTTCAGCTTTTCAATGACAATTCCCATGGCTGGTGACAACAAGATCACAATTTAGACAGCTCCCTTATCCAAGAGACCACTCATAATGTTGTTACCTGATTGAGTGTCTTGTTGCCAACACTTCCATCAACCCTCAGAGGGACCCTGCACAATGAAAACTGACACAGTACAGAGGTAAAACTGCAGCACTTGACCACACCCTCAAAGCAAACATCTATGTATATCACACATCAACTCCCACAGCTTAGACTGACACCCAACCAGTGAGTCTATCTGCTGACAACAAGTGCTGGAGATACAATCCTGACCTACTCAACACCAGTAATTCAATCCTATGACTGAACAAAAGTATACCGGAGAACACATCAAAACAATGGAAGCTGCCAAGATTCAAACCACCATGTACGAAAATATTACAGGCCAAAATTCCCAACCCATTTTGCAGCAAAGAGACAAAACGTATTCAAACCATGGGGTAACACCTTTACCACGTCAAAAAGGTGTCCAAGAAGCTTGTTTTTCCTCCAACATCGGAGGACAGCCACGATGATCCATGCACTGCAAGAGTACCATTTTATCCTGGCAATTGCTTCACGACTGTATATAGAAACATTTAATCCAAATCATTAACTGGCACCACAACAATATTTCTCAGAAAAGCTGTTTTACAGCCAATGACCAGACAGAACGCATCATTGAGAGGATACATTTATCAAATGTCAAGTGCCCCAGCCATAATACAAGTGTCTCCTCAAATCAATCCCCAACGAATCTACTGCCCACCAAACTTGCAGACCAATACTGGCATCCTTTCATGCAGTCACATTGAAACACAAAAATACAGGTCCGCTGATCAGGAACAACCAGGCTCTCAACTGCCAGACAACACACCCGCCTGCAGAAAGGTCCAAGAATCATAGTTGCATTGTCAAGCATCCTTGTCCACACTAACAGTAACATGATATACCCGCATACACTAGTATTGTGTCATTCTTGATAATGTAAAAGCCAGACAATATTATAAGAAGGGTGAAGCCACAGCCAGGCAACATAACAAGAAGAGCACAGCCGCAGTCACCATTCAGATGAGCAAACGGAACAGCATGAGCCATCTAAGGATGGATAGCCCGTTGAGTACCTGCCACAATGCATGCCCATAATGCATGGCAACCCAGTAACAAATTAGGTGTGGGCTAAGCCTCCCTTCCACTCAAATCAGATCCAACACAATATGTGTGTAGAACACAGATGCTTCGACAAAGCCCAAAGCCACATGGGATATAAACATTGTATAATTGACACACCAGGTCAAATCCACTGTTGTTATGTTACTCATTATAGTTGCCTATACAATCATTGCTTCCACTTTCTCCATCTAGTATACCATAACGCCATCTAAATGTTTGATTTGCCAAATGCACATCCAACCTTCTTGTTGCATCCCACCTGCCCACCCGAGGGCATACCTTGGCAGCAGGACATCAGTAGTATTCTGCAGGAGCACCAGCGTGGGAAATGGCAACCCTCCCCAAAACAAACCTGTCAGTTGCTTGACATTTACTAGTTTCTTTAGAGAATTTGTAAAACAGCAGTGATTTTATTTGCTGATGATTAATTTCTGCTTTTAAACTCTGCTGTATAAAACATAGTAAGGGATAGCTAAAATGTCTGGAAATCTAAACTGATAGAAAGACAAGCAGATATATGTCCTTATCTATCAAGGTGCTAGAAGACATCAGTAGCCATAAACTGAAAGTGCTTCAAAAATAAATATCTGTGTATATTTATATGAACCTTTATATTATTTATGATTCCTTAGAAGGAATTTAGGTTTCTGTATCTTTAAATGTGAACCTAGCTTATTTTCTGACTAGACGTCAATTAGAAAGAGTCAGGGATGGCGTACACAAGTAAATGCGACAAGCAATAAGTAACTCAAGTTTCTAGTGATGTTTGTGGCTGTTAAATTGTCTCGAGAACCAAGCAGGAAAAGGTATGTGTTTTTTCTTTTTCTTTTCCCTCCTCTTATTTGGTGACAAACTCATGTAGTGTGCACGCAAGCACTCTAGTTTACGGAGTAGTGTTCACAACTGTCAAACTTTGCATTTTAAACATGCTATGCCTTATTTCTCTACAAAAGAAAAGACAACAGGATATCTAAGCTAGTCACAAGCATCTTTCAACTCCGGATGTCTGGAGCCACAACACACATGACTTATAGCCTCAAAATATCACTTAAAACATATTTTTTCACTGGACTATATCAGTATGTGCATATGGGTCAAAGGCAGAACATCTTTTAAGATTATTTAAAGTAGTCTTATGATACATCCTAACTGAAATACTTCATTTCAAAAGCAACACATTTCTGCCCAGCATTAGCGTTTATCCAAACAGGGACACTTTTAACTTAAAAAGTAATACTATCAGGGATGTAACTGATAATAAGTTATATAGCAGCCATTACTATACCTATTAAGCAATATAACCATATACTGATTAAAGTATTATAAGTTAATAAAGATTTAATAAAAGAAGAGAAAAATAAAACAACAAAACACAAAGAGAGAAAATAAATAAATAAATAAACTATTTGGGAACATTATTATGCATTGATTACTCTGATTAAGAATATGAAAATAATAGATGGATAATAATGAAAAATAGAGTAATGTTTAAATTATGCTTAGTATATTGATGTGATTTGAGATAAATGTATTTACATTTATGCTAATTTTGACATTTAAAATATAATTGAAAACAGTACCTGTTTTGGTGTAACTTGAAGACAGTAAGAACTTTTCTTTTGTTGTTAGTATTATTATTTAGATTTTACAGAATATAACATATGTAAGATTATTTGTCCTTTAGTTTTTTTCTTTTGCTCAACAGTTTTCCAATTATTTACTTCAGCATTTCTCTTCGTGTACTTATTGTCCAGTCCATAGATTCTTCATGTGTTAGGATGTTGTTGTTGGTAAGGTATTTTATTGCTGAATCTACTGTTTCAAAGATTTTTATTCCATTTGGTAGAAAAACTTTCAGTCTTGCTGGAAATAAAAGATGGACTTTCAGTTGCTTTTTCTTCAAGGTTTTTTTTATTGGTAGAAATTCTTTTCTTTTTGAAACCACCTTTGTAGAATAATCATTGTCAAATCTTATTAATGAATCATTGTATTTGATGGGAGAATTTGCCCAAGCATTTCTTAATATAAGATCTTTATCTTGTGTAGAAAAAAGTCTCACAATTATAGATCTCGGCTTGTTCTTACCCGGAGAAGAAGCATTTCCAGAAGCTGCTAGTGATCTATGCCGCTCTATACCATATGAAAGAGCTTCAGGTATTTTTGTTACATCTGGTATCCAGGTGGTAAGAAAGTTTATCATATTGTCCCCTTCAGATTTTTCTGGTAGACCATATATTCTAATATTATTTCTTCTTGTTCGGTTTTCCATATCATCAAGCTTTTCTAGTAAATATGTATTTTGTTGAAGTAAGAATTCAGTTTGTTGTTCTTCTATTTGGACTCTAGTGTCAATGTCACTTAATGACTGTTCAATAAGTGATATCTGTCCTTTCTGCTGTGTAAACATTTCTTGAAGCTGTTCCAGTTGTTGTGAGCACTTTTCTTTAAAAGTATCTATTTTATTGTCCATCTTGTCGATTTTTATTGTAAGTTCCTGTATATTTGTAATGAGAGACTGCAGGTCTTTTTTGAGAGAAGAGTCTTGTGCTGTATTCCTTAGATGACTCATGCTGTAAAGCTGATATTGGTGCTGATTTTCCAGTAATTAATTTGACAGGAATTATTCAAGTTCTGACAATAAAATTTTTCTTATAGATGCTCAGAGTTATTAGAAATAAGTTAGTAATAAAATTTCTTCAAATTAAATATTATTTTGTAAAATTCCTGTCAGGAATTGTATTGAGGTAAGAGAGCTGAAATGAAGTGCAGCTATCAGTTCAGCATCCTAGCCACGCCCCCCTGTACTCCACTTTCAATGTCTTTTCCATCTTAGTAATATAATTGGATCAGGTCTGAGTGACAGATTCTTCTGACCAAGAGCCCACACTGGTTGTTTTCTTGGAAATGATCTTTCTATAAAAAATCAAATGGCCTTTTCTTTAGGATTTTTTACATGACATTCACTCTCCACTGTTAGGTAAAGCCAACTATTGTTCTCCAAACTTATCCTGCCCCCTCCCTCCCATTGAGCAGGTGTGCCCATCCTGCTATCTGACAGTTGTCCAGCAGTTCTGCTCTGGCTAGTGATCTGGTTACGAGGATTTACCATTGCATTATCCAGATTTCTGAGGATCCAAAGAAACAGCTCTTCAAGGTTCTGTGCCTTATCCTGCTTTAGGGTAGCTAGTTTTCTTTCTGCCTTCTCCATCTCTGTCCTGGCATTCATCTACTCATCCTCTGCCTTAAATGCCTTCAAGCATGGTACCCTTTACTCCCATTTCTGCATGAAGACTAATGCAAAGTATTCTTTCAAAGTCTCTGCTCATTCCTTTTTTCTGTCATCTCACATCCATTCTTCTCAGCAATATTGTCTCTCACTTCTTCCTATTAACAAAATATCTGAAATATTTTTTTTCAATCCTTTTTGACAATTTCTTTAAACTCCCTTTTACCTTTTGGCTTTGTCACCCTCACTTATTTTGTCTCCCATTTGCTTATCTCTCGGACTATTCCTTGACTACCTCCCCACCCCTCTGTTCCACCACTTATTCCAACACTGCTGGAATATAAATACGAACATGAATATGCACAACAAAGCAGGTGCCTGTGAGATATGCATCTACTAACATCAATTTCATACATGTACCTTGATGCCTGGACAGTTTTTTTGTCTCCTATGGCATATCAACTAGATGTCCTCTATCATGCCAAGTGATGAAAAACAGAAAATAAAAGAAATATGTTCCTGAAATGCAAGAACTGCATGTAGGTGAGCAAGAAAGCCTACTTATGTATAAGCAAACCCCATCCAGTACTACTTCTTGTAGAACTTTAGCTTATTCTTTCTACCTTTCATTTTCCATTGGCTAAGAAGATCTCAGTGGCAACTCTTCAGGTTGCACAGTTGATGCTGACACTGCTCACCCGAGCAGGTGATGACCATGATGTCATTCACCACCCTGGCTAGGAAGTGCTAGGCAACCACATTTAGTCCCAAACAAGTGTTTGTGATGGAGTCAGTGCAGGAGGTAAAGAAATATTTCAGTGTCTTCTTACTCCATGGGGAAGCCTTTCCAAACTCAGACCCAGCAGAAGCATAGCTGCTTCACAATTTCCTATGAAATGGAAAAGGGTAGCAGATTCATGCCAATGCATGCTGACGGCATCAAGTGATGCACATAAACAGACTACATGGCACTGCAATATAGCCAGTGATGCCAAACAGTACTATATTAACAACTGCCTTACCAGGGTGGAGGTGGGAGAGCAGACATACTGGACACAAGGTACTGGACAAACGCAAACTACATTGGTGTCTATTGCTGTGAGGAGGATTAAGAAGCTCACTCCACTGTGAAAATTTTAGATCTGCTCAAGCATAGTTAGACATATTTGCAGTTTTCTATGCATGGACACTGGAAGACACTAGCCTAATGTGAAGTCTAGGGCTTGTACACATTGTGCTAAATATGCAGTTCAGATACTTTTACCCAAAAAATGACTCATTAGCATAATTTCCATGCTAAGATCCCCAAAGTGCACAATATAAACAGCTCTGCCATTGCACTGTTCATTTCACTAGTATGTTTTTTTTTCTTTTTCAAGAACAGTGAGTGAGTCACACAGTAGATACTTATAATGGTCTACAGAGGGAAGAACTATTCTCAGTCTGTGTGGTAATAGTACACATACCAGTGGCAGGTTAAAAGAGTAAGTGGATGACTATAACAATCATTTATTGCTGGAAAATTGCTCCTCAGCTGCCTGTTGGTGGGGAGATGACGAGCACAGGGAGGGTGGTGATGGACCTCTGCAGTAAATAACTACATTAGTCCACAAATTACAGAGCTATGAAGCATCTGCTGTGGTAAGGGTACTCAGACCATTGGCAGGTGGGGAGGTTGATTTAATAACTGTAGGACTCTTATTTCTTGGGGGTTTACTCACAACAACCTGCTGATAGGGACCAGAAAGAAAGAGAGAGAGTAGGTATGGTTGCAATAATGAATGAAGGAGGAGAGGGCACATGTGCAGCAGTAACCCAGCAAATGTATAGGTGTAGGGCTGTATGAGGTAGACTATGTCCCTTGTTAGGAGCTCAGATTGACAGGACTGTGTGGTAATACACAAAGTCTGAAACTGTGGAAGGTATATGGGACATGGTGGATGGAGTGGAGTAGAGAAATCAGTGATTCACAAGGGGGGGGGGCAATACCTGCGCTTTCTTGGCTACAGGTAAGTGTATGTTGATAACAGGTGTGTATCATAACACAGTCTTGTCCGCATGCTGACCTACTAGACCATGACAGGGAAAGTGTGTTGTGATAAAACAATTTGTCAGCCATGACACCGTATGGTGGCTCAGCTGCTACATGGGTGCATGACCTGTACAGACAGCGCTGCATTAACATTTTGCCCACTCACTGACCATAGGTGCATGACCATAATTACTGGTATATATTTGGCATTTAAAGAGTGAAAGTGCCTTAAGAAGTTCTCTCAAGCAGACCCCAGTATGATACTGCAGGTCCTCCATAACCATGAGCAGATATTGAACGCAGACAAGCGCCACTGGTCTTCAGGGAATATATGTGGTGTGAACTGGTAGTGGATGCTAATGTTGTCAGTGGTCACAACAGGACAGCCTACCTGGTCCCTTACAGGTTCACCAACATTAGCATGCATGCTTGCAGCAAGGCCCATACCACTACACTGGAGAGTACAGCCATTGGTGGGAGTCTGACATTGCACACCACCCTCACTGCCATGCGTGAGTTGCTGTTGTTTCAGTCTAGAAAAAGTGAAAAGACCTGATACCTGACAGAAGCTTTGATGTTGGAGCTGAACTGGATGTACTACACTGTATATCTTTTAGGGACACAACAGACTAGTATTTCCTTATGCCAGTAACACATTTTAGTATCATGTCTGTGCCATGAGCTCAGGGATGCAAAACACTGCAATATCTCCTGTACAGGCACATATAGGATGTAGGCAGAAATGTATATTGCACAAGGTATGTTTGTTTCCATTGTTTGCATAGCTCTTATCTGTATCAGTGCTGCAAAAAGAAAAGTGGCATTGGCATATATTAGTACTATCAGACATGTGTATTGACTATTTTCACAATTATGAGTTCTTCCACTATTGAGCAAGACATGACTGATATCAGTAGTACATTGGACAATGATGGATGCCATATTTTAGCAGAACCTGAGGACACAGTGCCAGTGGCAGCAATGATGACTGTGGAGGACACAATAATACTCATAACCAGAGACATGGCAATGCTGACTCTGGAAACTTCCCTCACATTACTATATCCCATTGAATGCATACCTATTCAGGGAGCACCCTAGTTTCCTAAACATGCATCAAAAGTAGGCAGTGGTACATCTACACAGTGTGGGAACAGGGGTCAGAAACAGTGGATCAACATTCATCAATGCCATGGCTCCTACCCATTTCCTAAAATGGGTGTCATAATAGGCATTATGGGCATTACTCAGTGGATGTGCACAGATGTCATCCAGACATAGACAACTGCCACCTCGTCCATGGTAGAGGTACTAGGTATGCTGTGTTACCTGCTTGACAGTATATTTCAGGCAATGACATAAATGATCAGTGTGTTGGACAGGCCCATGGCTAACCCTCCTGCCTGCATGAGACCATCTGCTTCTACACACTAGGGCTCAAGTTGTTCCCGTGGCTGCATCCACTGTGGGCACACCCCCTATGGCAGGTATGTCTTGGTCATGTACTGTTACTTCCTTCACACCTCCCACTGATGGTGTCTCTGGTATGGCACAGAATAGTACCCATGCAGACATAGCTGATGAGGCAGTTAGGTACATGACATGGCTAGTTGGTCACAGTCTAATGTCTTGCATTTTCCATGCAGACAGATGACAGCATCAATGTCAGAAGAGATTCATGTTCACAGTCTTATTATTCCCACATGAGTCCCACGACACCTGTCTTCCCCCCTCACACACACACACACACAAAGTGCAAATGGATGTGCAGAGGTTGTGTTCTCTGTAACATATACTGAGCAAGTACCTGGTAAATATGGACCTCTACCCCCTCATGAAGCACTATGCACTATAGCCAGTTCTTCTCACCTCCAGTCCATGTTACACACTCCTTTCCACATCCTTAGTCCCCCCTCCCATATCTGTACCTATTGCTTATCCCTGTTACTGTGCCCATCCCCTCCTGTGCATATGATGACAGCTGTGCCCTATCCTCGCTGCTGTGTTATAGGTTCATAGGCTGTTATTAGGCATGCAGTCCAAGGGATCATTAATAGGCCTAGCCCAAATTCCCAATTATCCCATAGCACTGCCTTGTTAAGTGACTTGCTCAAGGTCACACAGTAGGCATATTTAGGCTGAGGAAAACAAACCCTGTATCACAGGAAGTAGCTCATTACCAGCTCATAGCCTTAACCCGCTGCACTAACTGCAAAACACTATAAACCTCCAACAGTGGAGGACTACAGGAATATATGCAAATGACTCCTTAAAGACATACCACTGGTTTAGCTACATAGCCTCTTAATGCCTGTGACTCCTTCTTACTTTTTAAAGACTTTACTAGTGCATTCAGGCCATTAAAGCTACACCCCCATCATTATATCATGCTGTACCCTTTTTTTTCAGTAGATCATAAGTGGATTGTTTGCCTAGTTAAATGGATAGGTGAAATCTGATGCACAGTTTGGACAGTCAATGCACTATACAGAACAGCCTGGGTATGGTATTGCATGCATCCATTTTTAATCATTGTTTTGTCTATTTTGGCTCATAATTCCTGACTAGGTTCTACCTCTTTGCCAGTGCCCAGTGACAGTGCCTGCATCTAATACTGATGGTCTTCCCCTGTGGCTAGTTTCTCCAAGAGCTCCTTAACCAGCATCTCATCTGCTGTTGACTCTGATCTGTTTGGTCCTTCAATGGCAATCCTCTTATTTAATTGTCTGTGTACCCCACCAGGCTGTGCTTTGTTGAAAGTCTTTGGTGCTCAATTATAGTACCATAACTGCACCCCTTACTGACCTAACTAGGAAGAATAAACCAGACAAGGTAGTGTGGACCACAGATTGAGAACAGACATTCCAAAAACTAAAAGAGGTTATGGTAGTATCCCTTATGTTGGCCAGCCTAGATTGCAAGAATTTACTGTACAGGTAGATGCTTCAAATTATGGGATGGGGGCTGTGCTCAGCCAAGTTTCCTCAGAAAGAGGAGAATGCTACTGTGAGGTTAATAATGCCAATGCAAATGGATTGCCCAGGAGAGGAGTGGGTTAATATTCCCAGGTAAAACCATTTTTCTCAAGCGTCATTTTTCAAGGGTCACTTGAAAACCATGCTTGAGTCATAAGAGGGGAAGAAATGTGAAGAAAATGAAAACACTGTCATCTCTGTTAGCATGACTGGCAGGAGATTTGAGTATATTTTCAGATTAACTTGCATTGTATGCCAGCTTGTCTAATTATGAAATATAAATACGTTTTTTAAAATGTTGATTGTTTCCCTCCCTGTTTAAACAGAATATTCAAAGGATCTGTCAGTGTTTTGTTAAATTTCTAATTGAGCATGTTTGAGAGGGATATTCTGAAATAATGTGGAGAATCAGCTGAACAGTGAGTGATGTCATTAGAATGTTCCTGGTTGCTAAGTGATTAAACAGCTGATTGACAGGAAAAAAACTTTTTCAAACAGCTGACTGTTATTTTTGAAATTAGACAGTTGAGACTGTGGTTAGTCAAGTACTGAACAGTTTACTCAACTGTACATTTAGTAGACACCCATAAAAGAGAACTCACCAAAAAAAAACTGTAAGCCTGCCTTTTGCCTTGCTGTTATTTGTTAGATTAGATCAGGGATAGTATTCTTTAGTTAGACTTGGCAAGCTTAGTTATTAACATAGAGTTTTTCTAGAATAACGGACTTCTATCCTGCAGTTTAATTTTACATTAATTGTGATTGAATTCTGATGTTTATTAAAAGCTATTGGTTTACATTTTGGTGATCATTTTACTTATTATGAAATGTTTTTTCATTACTTTACATTGTGGCTGGAAATCAGTGCCTTTCTTTAAAGATTAGAGAGTGTGTCTACCTGTTTGATACTCCCAGATCACCTCAAAGGCCTGGTTGCTTATGGTCATAGCTATCATTTATTTTGATATTTAATTTTCATAATTGATCACCTCTTTAGAAGGGCATGAAAACACTCTGGTTGGTAGCAGCTTTACCATATTATTTTGGGGAAAGGACACAGCTGGAAATCTGTGTCAGGCATTCCTAGATGTGTTTGGATGTGTAAATTTACTTTGAGTGTGAGTGTATCGGTGGTCTTAAACTGGGACACTTTGCTCTGAAGTGTGTAATAAGAAAATACATTTTGGGGTGGACAGAGGTATATAGTCCAGACGCAGGAAAATAGAGCATGTTCCTGTTGTGTTCTTAGGGGAAAATTGTGAAATATTACTTCTGTTTAAGTGACAGTTTCATATTGGAGACAGTAGTGAGGATTAAAGCTCATTTGTTCCTGACCAAGGACAGTAAGAGACATCATTTAATTGCTCACAGTCTGGTGGGATATAGCCAAATGTCACATTGTATTTCACTGAAAAATGAATAGAACAGGTTTCATATCAACATGCATTTTCTGAACAGTAAGAATTATGACACTATAATGTTTGGTATTAATGACTGACTATAATTTTCAGTGATTTACCAGAAAGTCAAAAATTTTACATTGTTCAATGCAAAAATATATGGCAAAATCAGGGATGTTCTGAAACATCAGGTGCAGTTGAGAGACAGGTAAAGAAAGAAGTATATAACAAAAAGTGTAGGCAAACTGTTTTCTTCTTTGTTTAAAAATTAGAAACATAGGACCATAGCAACAGCACTAGGCAAACAGTCATGCGGACCATAAGATGCATAGCAATATAACCATTTAAGCAGATACTTAAAGGTCTGTGCCTTCCTTTTCAAGTACTTAATAATAGTCATCTCTCAAATTGGGAAGTGCTGTACATAATAGACCTAGCATAAATCTGGGTCTAACTATCCAGTCATCAATATTATCCTTATAGGTAGTCTGTGTACTAATTTGTTTGACCAGTAGTGGTAAAGTATTACATATGCTGAGAATACTTTGAGTTATGAGCCTATCTCTCCTCTGAGTCTTTCTTATTTCTTAGTGTAGATTTAGGTCATTAGTCTGGGTGTTTGTACAGCCACTGCTTTTGCAATGAAATTGGAGGTCAGATAGGATTAAATTATTTATGCCAACAAAAGTGAGACACAGATCAGCTTGGAGGTTACTAAATATAAGGAGAGTTATACTAATCCATCTGGATAGTAGAAGGAAATAAAGCCTTTATTTTTCTTGGTTATGTATTTATATGGTCTTTACAGCTGATCAATACATTTAGATTTATATGTACCAAATGTAATATTTTTGAAGACTTAACTGACCTTTAGATGAAAATCAGACCAGCAGTTGATGGATGTCTGAAGCTGAAATGGAACAGAAACAGTTAAGTGCCACACATTTACATATGTAGAACTGTGTATGAAATGGGCTAGTTAGGGATGGTGGTTTGGTTAATTAACATGCACAGACTCAAACCCTGTTCCTTGCTTACCCTAGACAGGGGCTTAAATCCTCTACAGCAGCTTCCAGGCTACTCAAGGAATGTGAGTTTCAGTACATTTTCAAGGAATTGTGAGTTTCAGTACATTTTCATGGAATTGTGACTTTCAGTGCATTTTCAAGGAATCATGAGATTCAAGGGAAGAAAAGTTTACTTTTGATCATGCTAAAGCTGTCTTCAAAGTGCGAAAGTTTTGTTTAGCAAATGGCTATCAGTGCTTGTGCTATGGAATTTAAAAGCAGTGTGAGTAGTACAACAGGTAATGTACTTGACTTTGGTGCAGAAGGCAGTGGGTTTTACTCGCACACCATGCCTATGGATTGCTGATACTGTGGTGCAGTTTAAGGGGAGATGTGAATGCTACAGTCCTGTGTATATACTTGTTTGGATGAGATGCCTAGTAACTGTGAACCTGTTGTTGGTTTGCCCACCATTCCCTATTGCAATAGTACCAACTTACCAATTTTCTTTTTTTAATGAACACTCATGAATGTGTCCTTGTTTGGACGGGATGCCTAGTAACTATGAACCCATTGTTGGTTTGCCTGCCATTCCCTATTGCATTTCTTTTTTTTTTAATGTAAACACAGGCAGTTTGATTTTTTAAGGGCAGCAGGCACTGAACTTGCAGATGAGACACTGAAATATAAAACTGTTTGCCAGCAGCAACCTCTTTATTAGTCATAGATCTCTTTAATATGTAATTATTCATTGATTTTTTTACTGCTACAGCAATTGTTCATATTGATGTATATTGATTGATTGTAATGGCAGAAGTATGAGTGGCCTTTATGGTTGACATGTTCTGAAATGGGCAGTTTTGTCATTATTGGTTCATACATTTTGTTTCATTGCTTACTGGAAAAATATTTGAAACTACAAATTTAAAACATACTCTAACAAATGGCACTATATTATAAAAGGAATATAACGTAAAACAATCAGGAAGGTGAATGGAAGAACACATGCATGTATGCATGGTCCTAAAATTGTGTGGAAGGGGCCTATGGTTTGAAAACAGCCCAAAGGTAAACTTAATCTGCCACTGGCCAGGTGCATTTTTTTGAATGTGGCTTTCAATGTTGTTCCAATGAATGTGAGTTTCAAGGGCAGAGAAGTTTACTGCTCATGAAAACATTGGAGAACATGAAGATCTCTCCGAACACCATTATATTGGGCGACTTCAACTACCCAAACATTGACTGGGAGCACTACTCAAGTCCCAGCACCTTAGCCTAAAGATTCCTGGAAATTATAAACTCAAATGCTATGGAACAACTAGTCACCACTCCCACAAGAGGGGACAACATACTAGACCTGATCATTACCAACATGGGGACTCTATGCTCCACACCAGAAGTATATCCCTCATTGGTAAGATCAGACCATAAATTAATTTCACTAGATGTCCACATCCCGACCCCACCCCCAGCCCAGAAAACCACAGTGAAAAACTTCTCAAAAGTGAACTTCTCACTTCTCAAAACTAAAGTGGAATCCTTCAAGGCCCCAGGGCCAGTGGAAACTATAGCCCAAACTGCAGAATCCTATATAAATGCATTCTACGGACATCTCCAGGAATGCATGGATCATGCTATCCCAAACAAAACCAAGACCCAATCATCCAAAGGCAGGTGTCCAGTCTGGTGGACCCCTGCCATAAATAAACTGTACAACAGAAGGAGGAAGCTACTACATGATAGAGCAAAATCCCTAATAGGGAAGGCATCTCTGATCAGTACTAGCAAAAAATTACGATCCCTCATAAAATCCTCCAAGGCCAGCTTCGAGAGAAAAATTACACAGGACACCAAAGACAATCATAAGACTTTTTTCAGTTATGTTAGAAACCTGGGATGCAACTCCCAGACATGTTCTGAGTTGATTCTAAACGACAAAAATAGACTGAACCCACAGACATCGTCAATATCCTGGCAGACAGGTTCAGTGCAAACTTCTCCACCCCCCCCCTAAAAGAGCAAGTATCTATCCCGGCAGAAGGCTGCCTCCCAAACATCTCAGATGCTCAGGTGAAGGCTGCCCTCTCCAAAGCAAAAAACACTGCTTCCATGGGACCAGATGGCATCCCAGGTTGTGTCCTACATGAACTACAAGAGGAACTAATCCCTCAAATAAAACAGCTATACAATCTCAGCCTCACTACAGGATATGTGCCCACAGAATGGCGTACAGCAACAGTGGTCCCACTCCACAAAGGTGGAGCCTCTACGGACCCTGGAAACTATCGCCCCATAAGCCTGACTAGCTTAGTCTGCAAGGCTATGGAGAGGATCATCATGGAGCTCATAAACAAAGACATTGGGGACCTACAGACACTAGATCCTACCCAGTTCGGCTTTGTCAAGGGCAGATCCTGCCTTTTGAACCTGGTTGACTTCTTTGAAACAGTCACCAAAGCCATAGATGAAGGGAAGGTAGTCCACACAGCCTATCTGGACCTTGCAAAAGCATTTGACACAATACCCCACTCGGGCATCATAGATAAGCTATCCAGCTTAAATATAAACCCCTATGTCATAAGATGGGTCGCAAACTGGCTCAAAGACAGAACCCACAGAGTGAGAGTTGCTGGAGCCATGTCAGACTCGAAACTGGTCACAAGTGGCATCCCACAGGGTTCTGTCCTGGGACCACTCTTGTTCGGTATATACTTTTCGAGGTACAGGCAAGGCAAATGTGGGAGGACTATGGCTCACCAAGTTCGCAGACGACTGCAAACTGGGCGCCATAATCAACTCTCCAGCTGACACAAACATCCTTCAAAAAGGTCTCACAGAGACAGATAACTGGTGCCAGTGTCATGGTTTAAAGCTAAATGCCAAAAAATGTATAGTCATACCCTTTGGCAAAAACAATGTGCCCACAAATTACCACATAGGTGGAAACCCATTAAGTACAGAGAAAGTTATTAGGGACCTGGGGACCCAAGTTGATAGCAATCTCTCCTTTGAAAACCACATTGCCAAAGTGGTTAGAAAGACCTTCTACATAGCCCACCTCATCACGAAGGGTTTCACATCTAGATCAAGAGAGGTAATCGTGCCCTTTATTCATCCCTCATCAGGCCCATCATAGAATACAATGCCCCTTTTGGGATGTACCTTACCCGACACCTGCAGCAATTAGAAAGACCCCAAAAGTATCTCACCAAGAGGATCAAGAGTCTCAAACAGATGCCATATGCTGCTCGGTTAAAAAAACTCCAGCTCTACTCAGTTGCATACCGCCTACTTCGAGGTGATCTATGCCTGACATACAAAGCTATGTCAAATCCAGAATTAATGGACATGCTCCACCTCAGTAAATCTAAATCCCTTAGAGCCACACTCTCGAGGGACTTGAACCTCAGCACAGAAATAAATAGAACTTGCTGGAGGGACAGGTTCATAACCCAGAGGCTCCCTTCACTCTGGAATAGAATTCCAGTTCATGTGAGGCAGAGCACCTCACTGAATCTCTTCAAGAAGAATCTCGATAAGTGGATGGGGGATCGTAGGTTTGTCCCATGGATTACTCCCGTGTCACTATTAGACAGAGGCACAGTAAACTAAACCTTAAAAAGGGCACAGTATACTCAAATCAAGGGGTGGCGTAAGCCATACAGATTCGGGCTAGGCTTATAATTGCCCCAGGGCAGATAGCCTAGTATGAACCTATGAACCTATGGACCTATGCTAAGTCTGTTTTCATTCTGAGACTGTATTGTTTAGCAAATAACTATCAGTATCTGTGCTATAAAATTTGAAATAAAAGTTTTAAACTCAGTCCAAATATCTGTAATTGTAGAAGTAAAGAAAACAGTATGCACACTGAAATGTTTGACTATTTTGAACACAGAGTTAGTCTGATATATTTCAGCTTCAGACTTCTGGCACTTTTCAGTATCCTCATCAGTCTGAGAAGGGAGGTCCTAATGTCTGATATTTGCATTAAAAAAGCTAGAATGTGTTAAATACAGTTCTATCATGTAATTTTTTTATTTATTGTTTTTTCTCCTAACACCTGCCAATCATCTGCCCCTTTAGATCTTCAAATAACTTTTGAGATGATTAGATGGGCTATCATTATTTGGACGGTGCAGTGGCGCAGAGGTTGCATTGGCATCTCACAGCAAGAGGTTCTCCGGTTTGGTTCTTGGCTGGGTTGCCATCTGTGCAGAGTCTGCATGTCCTCCCTGTGTTCATGTGGGTTTCCTCCCATGTTACAATCTGGGCCTCTAATGAAAATTGGCTTTGTTCCAATTTGGACTTTAAGTGTGCTAGCCGAATTAAAGCATTTACTGTGTTTCTGTACCTAATTTCTGCTACTTTGTAAAAAAAAAAATTCTTTGTTTCCTGCCTTTACTGAACTAGAATAGTCCAGTCTTCAGGTATTGCTGATCTCTGGGCTGTGTCATAGTTCCTGTGTTGCCCATATCCTTATTTGGATAGGAGGAAGCTTCTTTGTTCACCAGTGAGAGTGGGGAGCTCTGAGCAGCCTATCTGTCCCTTGAGGAGTGGTTCCAGCCCAGTGACCTGTAGCTTATGGGCCGTTTTGGGCCATTTCCTATCTCTTTCTAACCCCCTGCTTTAAAGCCAGCTTTAGCGCACTTTTGCGCTTGTAATTTAAAGTTTGTCCTGTTTTTTGCATTTACCTGTTGAGGCTACACACTCAAGTACGCTAGCCTGTGTCACATATTTACTGCATTTTCCTGCTATTTGTTGAAAAAAAGAAAAACAAAACAAAACAAAAAATTATTATACTTGTTTCCCTTCTTTCCTAACCTAGAGTAGTCCAAATACAGGCTTTGCTGTATTCTGGACTTTTGGAAAGTTCCTGTGTTGCCATTTCCCTTCTTGGATTAAGGGAGGCTTCTTTGTTCACCAGTGGCAGTGGGGAGCTTAGAGCAGCCTATCTATCCCTGGAGGAGTGTTCCCAGCACAGGAATCTGGTAGTCTACTGGCCATTTTGGGCCAATTTCTAGCTCTTTCAAATCCCCCTGTATAAAACCCGCTTTGGCAAGGTTTTTGCGCTTGTTACTACTCAGCCAAGCTCCTCGTGGTCCTGCAGAGTGGTGCTAGCAGCAGAGAGGCTAAAAGAGTGACTGCTAACCTGATAAGTGTTTTTTTCCTGCTGCTACCTGGGCAACTGTCCGATCTAGCTAAACTGCAAATATTTCTGCTTCTTGAACTGTTTTAAACTGCTTAAAGTTGTTTTTGCACCTGCACTTTTTAAGTTTGTCCTGTTTGTTGCATTTACTTGTTGAGGCTACACACTCAAGTGTGCTAGCCTGTGTTACATATTTACTGCATTTTCCTGCTATTTGTTGAAAAATAAAACAAAAAAATTATCCTTGTTTCCCTCCTTTCCTGACCTAGAGTAGTCCAAATACAGGCTTTGCTGTATTCTGGACTTTTGGAAAGTTCCTGTGTTGTCCATTTCCTTTCTTGGATAGAGGGAGGTTTCTTTGTTCACCAGTGGCAGTGGGGAACTTAGAGCAGCCTATTTATCCCTGGAGGAGTGTTCCCAGCACAAGAATCTGGTAGTCTATTGGCCATTTTGGGCCAATTTCTAGCTCTTTCAAGTCCCCCTGTATAAAACCCACTTTGAGGTTTTTGCTTGTTACTACTCAGCCAAGCTCCTCGTGGTCCTGCAGAGTAGTGCTAGCAGCAGAGGCCAAAAGAGTGACTGCTAACCTGATAAAAGTGTTTCTTTCCTGCTACTACCTGGGCGACTGTCCAATCTAGCTAAACAGCAAACATTTCTGCTTCTTGAACTGTTTTAAACTGTCAAAAGTTGTTTTGCACCTGCACTTTTAATGTTTGTCCTGTTTGTTGCATTTACCTGTTGAGGCTACACACTCAGATGCGCAAGTCTATGTTACATATTTATTGCAATTTCCTGCTGTTTGTTGCAAAAAAGAATAAAATAAGTTATCCTTGTTTCCCATCTTTCCTGACCTAGAGTAGTCCAAATACAGGCTTTGCTGTATTCTGGACTTTTGGAAAGTTCCTGTGTTGCCATTTCCTTTCTTGGATAGAGGGAGGCTTCTTTGTTCACCAGTGGCAGTGGGGAGCTTGGAGCAGGCTATCTGTCCCTGGAGGAGTGTTCCCAGCACAGGAACCTGGTAGTCTGTTGGCTGTTTTGGGCCAATTTCTAGCTCTTTCAAGTCCGCCTGTATAAAACCCGCTGTAGCGTGGCTTTGCATGATTTTGTGTATAGTGCTTCATCGAGCAGCGCCGCTTATTTGGGTTTGAGCCTTGGAACTGATCTAGTTCTCATAATAAACACCCTATTCCTATGCTAAAGCCTAGCACTTGCTCACTAAAGCAATTATATAAGTCAGCACTAAAAAAATTAAAAGCACTACACCCTCACAAACTCCCCTTGAGTAACTTTTTCCCCATTGGCCTTTTTTTTCAATTATAAAGGAATTCCCAATACTATTCTAGCATGTCCAAAGGTCAGTTGTCAATCTCCTCTCCGGTCCAGCTGGTGAACCTGGGAAACTTGAGGCAATGTTACAACTGCCTAATGTACACAGACAACCCTTTCCTCCTCCCAACAAATTCCAACACATGTGAGAGATGCAACCATATAGCCAAACTGGAGGCTAAGCTCTCTCAACTCAGTACTGGTGTAACCAGTCAGGAGGAGAAGGAAACCACACTCACTACAATTCCAGTCTCACATAGACCTACCACGACAGCAAACCAAACACATAAACACACAAAAACATACTTGGAGGCTCTAAATAAAAATCTGCCTAAGCAGCAGAGACCTCCAAAGCAGACACCCAAGCAACTGCTACCCCAAAACAAAACACATGCAACACATAGCTCACAAAGCCAGTGTGCCGAACAGTCACAGCCCTTAAGGCTAAACAACACACTTGTAATAGGTGACTCTATCATCAGGCACACTGACGTCCCGCTCACCAGGCTGAACAAGGAGAAGGTCACGGTGAGCTGCCTATCGGGTGCTAGGATACGCCACATAACACAAGCACTCAGGTCACTCCAAGGCAATTACAAATATGACTCAGTCATTGTCCATGCTGGTGTGAATGACCTGAGACGTACCTCCCTGGACTACATGAAAAGAGACATAGAGGAGCTCTCTGGGCATGTAGCCCAGGCCGGTATGACCCTGACCTTGAGTAGCATCTTACCCTCACCAAGAATGATGCCACAGTATGAAGACAAGATTATCAATTTCAACAATTGGCTTAAGTATTGGTGTCATTCAAAGGGGATCCAATGCCTGTCAGCCTGGGATAACATGCTGGACAAGCCACGATGCTTCGCTAGGGACGGCTTGCACCTGTCACCCCTGGGCTTTCGGATATTGGCAAAGGCTCTTGCTACCCCATAGTGCCTTTTTTAGGCAAGGCTCAAAAGACAAACCCACCTCCATAGGTATCACAAGGGATAAGAAACTAAGAGTAATGCTACTCAACGCCAGAAGTCTAAACCTCAAGATGCACGCACTCGAAACTCTCCTTAGCATGGAGAACATCGATATCTGTGCAGTAACAGAAACCTGGTTCAAGGCTCTCGAGAGCACCCCAGCACTACCAGGTTATACCTCATACCATGCTTTTCGGCCCCAAAATTTGGACCGAACCACAAAAGGAGGGGGAGTATCAATTTTCATCAAAGATACCCACACCTCCAGGTTGGTGGCACAGCACAAAGCATCAGAGACTATCCATGTGCAACTAACAGTGGGTAAAACTGCCTTCCAGTTTATAGCCTGCTACAGACCACCCTCCCAAACCCAGGAACCCCACTTGGCCTTCCTGAGAACACTGGAAAATATGAAGGTCTCTCCAAACACCATTATATTGACTTCAACTACCCAACCATAGACTGGGAGCATTACTCTAGCTCCAACACCCTAGCCCAAAGGTTCCTAGAATTTATAAACTCAAATGCTATGGAACAACTTGTTACCACTCCCACAAGAGGGGAAAACATACTGGACCTGATCATCACCAACATGGGGACTCTATGCTCCAGACCAGAAGTGTATCCCTCACTGGTAAGATCAGACCATAAACTAATCTCACTGGATATTCACATCCCGACCCCACCCCATGCCCAGAAAACCACAGTGAAAAACTTCTCAAAAGCAAATTTCAGACTCCTCAAAACCGAGGTGGAATCCTTCAAAGCCCCCGGGCCTCTGGATAATACGGCCCAGACCACAAAATCCTTTATAAACGCATTCTATGAACACCTTCAGGAATGCATGGATCATGCAATCCCAAATAAAACCAAGACCCAATCCTCCAAAGGCAGACGTCCTGTCTGGTGGACCCCAGCCATAAACAAACTATACAATAGAAGGAGGAAGCTACTACATGACAGAGCAAAATCCCAAAAAGGGAAGGCATCTCTGATCAGTATTAGCAAAAAACTACGGGCACTCATAAAATCGTCTAAGGCCAGCTTCGAGAAAAAATTGCACAGGACACTAAGGATAATCACAAGGCTTTCTTCAGTTATGTTAGGAACCTGGGTGGAATTCCCAGATATGCTCAGAATTAGTCCAAAATGACAAAAAATACACCAAACCCACAGGCATTGCCCACATCCTAGCTGACAGGTTCAGCGCAAACTCCCCCCCCCTCCCCACCAAAAGGGCTAATATCTATCCCAGCAGAGTGCTGCTCCCCTGACATCTCAGATGCTCAGGTAAGAGCTGCCCTCTCCAAAGCAAGAAACACAGCATCAATGGGACCAGACGGTGTCCCGGGCTGCATCCTACATGAACTCCAAGAAGAGCTAAACCCAAACCTAAAACTACTGTTCAATCTCAGCCTTACTACAGGATATGTACCCAAAGAGTGGCGACAGCAACAGTGGTCCCTCTCCACAAAGGTGGTGCCTCAACGGATCCTGGAAACTATCACCCCATAAGTCTCACTAGCTTGGTCTGCAAAGCTATGGAAAGGATCATCATGGACCTTATAAATAAAGATATTGGGGACCTACAGACACTGGATCCTACCCAGTTCGGCTTTGTTAAGGGCAGATCCTGCCTCTTAAACCTGGTCAATTTCTTTGAAACAGTCACCAAGGCCATTGACAAGGGAAAGGTGGTCCACACAGCCTACCTGGACCTCGCAAAGCCTTCGATACAATACCCCACTGGCATTATAGATAAGCTCACCAGCTTAAATATAAACCCCTATGTCACTAGATGGGTTGCAAACTGGCTCAAGGACAGAACCCACATGGTTAGAATAGCTGGAGCCATGTCAGACTCCAAACCAGTTACAAGTGGCGTCCCACAAGGCTCAGTCTTGGGACCTCTCTTGTTCGGTATATATTTCTTGGAGGTACAGGCCAACATGGAAGGACTGTGGCTGACCAAGTTCGCAGATGACTGCAAACTGGGCACCATAATAGACTCTCCAGCTGACACAAGCATCCTCCAAAAGGGCCTCATAGAAACAGACAACTGGTGCCAGAGCCATGGCCTCAAGCTAAACGCCAAAAGTGTATAGTCATCCCTTTGGCAAAAACAAAGTGCCCACAAATTACCACATAGGTGGTAATCCATTAAGTACAGAAGAAGTAATTAGGGACCTGGGGACCCAAGTTGATAGCAATCTCTCATTTGACAACCACGTGGCCAAAGTGGTTAGAAAAACATTTTATATAGCCCACCTAATCATGAAGGGATTCACATCTAGATCAGGGGAGGTCATCGTGCTCTTTACTCATCCCTCATCAGGCCCATAATTGAGTACAATGCCCTTTGGGATGTACCTTACCAGACACCTGCAGCAACTGGAAAGACCCCAAAAGTACCTCACCAAGAGGATCAAGGGGCTCAAACAGATGCCGTATGCTGCCCGGTTAAAGAAACTCCAGCTCTACTCAGTGGCATACCGCCTGCTCAGAGGCGATCTGTGCCTGACTTATAAAGCCATGTCCAACCCGGAATTAATGGACATGCTGCACTTCAGAAAATCCAAATCCCATCGAGCTACGCGCTCGAGGGACTTAAACCTCAGCACTGAAATAAATAGGACATGCTGGAGGGACAGATTCATAACCCAGAGGCTCCCTTCACTCTGGAATAAAATCCCAGTCCAGGTTAGGCAGAGTCCCTCATTGACTCTCTTCAAGAGGAATCTTGATGAGTGGATGGGAGATCGTAGGTTTACCCCGGGTATCACTTCTGTGTCACTGTTAGACAGAAGCGCAGTATACTAACCTCGAAAAAGGGCATAGCAAAATTAATTTAAAATGGGTGGCGAAAGCCATACACTCTGGCTAGGCTTATAAATGCCCTAGGGCAGATAGCCTAGTATGAACCTATGAACCTATGAACCTAAATAAGGACCAGACAAGGAACTACACATAGCATATATATTAAATTCATAATTTTACCAGAGAAGGATATAATTAAACTGTTTTAGAAATACAACTGCTGAAAGAAGTTATCAATAAGAAGCAGACCTGGAAAAAATCATTACAAAGGAATAAAAAGAATATGTAGTGATAAAAAAGATTGTGATAAGGAAATAGAAAAAACAGTGCATATGTTTGTAAATAGAGGTTACAATGAAATAGTGGTGGAAGCAAGTAGAAAGAGGGTTATGCAGCAAAATAACACTAGAAGGATGTATAGCTCACAAGGGAGAGTGCATGAACAGGACAAACAGAGATTATGTTTTGTGACGAAATACACAGTGTTTTCAGAAGTCTTAGTAAATTTGGTAAAATACCACTGGAGCATTTTAGAAAAAAGTAAATTTCTTAGTATAAAAGTTAATGACCAGGATTCACGTAGCCTCCATGTAAGAGTTATAACTCATACACGGAGGCTGCAGTTAAACGGAGTGATGTCAGCATGCTCTGCAAATTCATGAGAGAATGCTGAATCACACCTAAGTCTAACACGGTCCGTGTAAGACATGTGGGGGCGTGTCCGTAGGCTGATCCCTGCAAGCGGACACGCCCCCATAAGTGTAAAGGTGTCCAAAGTAGACACCTACAACAGAGTCCACGGAAATGTGAATAAACACAACACAACACATGCCCCTACAGACTATTAAACATAAAACAATCTAAATGAACATGTCATATTTTTTTTAAGTTGTAACAATGTTTAACCGTGAATGCGCTCGTTGCAGGCGTGCCGTAGCAGCTACAGTTAGCAGTCAATGGGAAAGCATATAAGAACTAAATATGCAAAATAAGCCAGGAAGCAATAGCGTAGCGGTAGAGATGCCGGCTGCAGAGCAGGCATTCATGGTTCGAGCCCCCACAACACAAATTTTTTTTTTATGCAAAATAAGCAGGAAACAAGTCCCTGACACATATGTACACATAAAACCAGAATATATGTAAAATGCAATGAAATATCCCATTTATATTGAATAAATGTGAGCTTAGAAATGAATAGAATCTGCCAGATCTGCCCATAGCTGAGCTACAGTTCAACAGAGTGAGTGTATGTGCCCGTAGATAAGCATTGGTTTAACTGGTGCAAAATGAGTGCCCGTAGCTGAGCAGTGGTTTACCATGCTAAATATATGTGCCCCTAACTGAGCTGAGCGGAATATGTGTGCCGATAGCCAAATGAGGCTTAAACCAGCGTACCTTGTTTGCGCGGAGCTGCGCACTGCGCAAACAAGCTAACCGACGGGCAACGTTGAGCAAGCCGTATCAAAACTGCCCTTACACAGACACACCCCTCAACATGTCTAGACAGTCATGAAAAATAAAAAGCAGTGGGCAGCTTCGAACCCAGGATACTATACACCATAGTCAAGGTACAGAACCACTAAGCCATGACAGCAGTACCTAGAAATGCAATAATAGCTCATATATAGGAATGAATACAAACTACAGCATGACAATGCAGGTTTACTGAAGTTGATACAATTCCAAAATGGCCAATCACAGATATGTGCGGGAAAAACGGACTATATAAGCCCCATAGGCGGGAATACACAGCATAAACAATTGTAGAACAGACCTGCAGGCAGAATGTCAGGTGTAGGAGAGGGTAGTCGCTTTCGAGCGCAGAGGTGGGGTGTTGAGGAGTCCAGGTACATGGCCTGGCTCCTAGTCCACAACCATGAGGCCCAACTCATGCAGGGCCAGGTCCTCTGGGGAGCGTACAGGGCTGAGGCGTGGGACCAGTTGGCTCATGAACTCACCAGTGCCACAGGAATTCCAAGGACAGGTGAGCAGGTCTGTCACCACCATGCGGACCTGAAGAGATGCAAGCAGGACCAACTGAACCGTTGGATCCAGGAGGCCCGGCAATCACCCAACGCCCCACCACTGAGTAAGTAACAATTAATTATGTATGTAGAAAGTTAAACTACCTGAAATTATGGAGATGTGTATTCCAATATTACTTCATTTATATTACAGCTGCAGGTGTCCATTCTGTGAACCGCAGAGCCTATGCCGATAGGCTGGTGCGGTTGCGCCACCAGGCAGGTCAGTAATCCACTACTAGTAACTGTAAAGATATATAAATGTATGACAGTCAGCAAAAGAGTGCAGTGTAGCCAGGAAGGAATTAAATCTGCAAGTAACAGTGTGAAAGTGTATGCAAGTATTGCCTGATTACAACAGTTCCCAGCCTGTAAGTGTAAACTAAACATGAAACTGTCCAACATATATTTTGAAATAAAACCGCCCTGCCTGTAAGAAAATAGTACACAACCTGCAGCAGCATGTAAAGTATAGCTGCAGAAGAGGATGAAATCACATGTGTGAAATATATCCCTGTGGAAATACTGAAACATGACAGAAGTGAGACTGCTGGAAAGAACTGTAACAACTACTGTTAAAACATGTCAATAAAGCCTAGAAGTACCAGTCTGAATAGTAACATGAAAGCAAGTGAGAGAGTGTGAGAAAGTGTCAGGAATACAGCAATACAGTAGTAATAACCCCTGAATAAACTATACTGCAGTTAGGACAGAATTAAATGCATGTGAGACTCAGAACCAAACAGCAAAATCTGTTCAAAGTGTTGCTGCATGCGGAATGTGTACACCAAAATCTGGATATGTTGCTCCCAGTCTGAAATACGCAGATAGGATGATTCTCTGATATACCAAACATCCACACTTGTCTACAAGTATATAAAGCAAAGGTAACAGGATGATGTATCTGAACAAAGCTCGATATGAATGTGTATGAACAGCAAGAAAATGTAGATTGATGTTGCAGTAACAGTCCCATCTGCAAGGTTAAGTAGTTAACATATAGGACACTGTAGTTAGAACAGTAGTGTGTATATAACTGTAGCTATTAGAAATGTACAGCATATGTATTTGTATTCGAAGGTGTTAATATTACTGTATTTACCCCACCCTCTAACCACCTATAAACCATTCCACGTGAAAATGGTATGTGCAATCACAATTAACACCCCTGGACGTCTGTCCTGTTGGGTCATATATATTTGCATGTCTGTTGATGCATCCGCCCTGTTCATACATCCACACCTGATGGCCTGTTGCCATCAATCAACCCTGCATGTTGTTGGACTGTGTATTACTGTTCAAATTATGCATGTGTTATGCACGCTGTTCAATGGTGTGAATATCTGGGTGTTTGGTTAATGGGAATACTAATGCATGCTATTACAACTAACTGTGAATGGTATTATATGTCACTAACCCAAACTGTCATGACATAATGCAAAATATAGAACGACAGGGAAGGCGGGTTCCGGCGGACCCACCTCTCCCACCTCAGGTGGCGAGTGCACCTGGCACTAGTGCCGAGTCCGGACCCTCCTCCAGTGGCCCTGTGCCACCTGCGGGTGGAAGCACTGCAGGGGATGGGGCTCGCCCCCCCTCTGCAAGTGTGGCCGGAGGAGATCCACCACTCACCCTCCGTAGTGTCCGGACTGTGGTGCGTAGGGAGATTTGGGACTCTGTCCTTGAGCCCCTACGCCAGCTCGAGGCACGGGTGGCGCAACTAATGGGCTTGCCAGTTGCCCCGCCTACACAGCCCCCAGCACAGCCCCATCCTGGGCAGTGAAGGGACAGTGGCAACTGCCTATGGGTGGGGATATCAGTTCCACTGTTGCCATCTGTGGGCTCATGGGCTCTGGATATCCAAACCTCCGTCCCGTCATTTGTGTAACCCCCACACATGTCATACACCGCCCCTGTATGCGTCTTGTTTGTCTTGTCTGTTTACCTACCCAGCCTACCTCCCCATCTGAACCAACTGCCTTCACCTGACATACCACTCTTACCTGAAAAAAAAAAAAAGGGCACTCTGTACCCACAAAAAAATTACGCCCCATACATAGCTGCCCATTCCGCACACATGTCCACTGGACATGGACCCTATCAATTACAATTGGCTGTACAACAAGTATTATTGTTATCCTGACACCTCTCCCAGGGGTGGAAGGTTTCAAATGTCACACCAAATTACATACATATGCACAGCTGTTGCTGCTGAAGAAATGGGCAGCTATGGGCCTTACCTACATCCCTCCTGCACATCCCAAGCTTGTTTCCCTACTGTCTTACCCTCTTTGTGACCCCTTTTCACCACTTTCCTGTCTCCCCATTTTCTTTTCTTTCAAAGAAAATAGCTGGTGTGCCAGAGTAAGCACCGTTAAGCAGTTGTAAGTGGGTGTGAGAGCTTACCGCCAGTGCGCAAGTGAGCTCAAGCAAACCAACGCTAGCCCGGTTACAACTGCTTAAAAGTGCCTTAGTCACTGTGATTGACAGGTCCTGTACTCAGTTCAAAAGAAAAATAAACTCCCACTGTCAGTCCCGAACCCAGGACCTTGGAAACACTAGTCTGTACAACCTACCACTAAGCCATGACTCTCATACAAACATAATGTGCTAAAATAAATATAACATGTAAAAGTAGGGATGAATGTAAAGTGAATATAGGATGTGTAGTACACAAAGCATGTAACTGAAAATAAATGTCAAAACAATGGATATCCATAATAGTAGTGTGTGAAAATAAACAGCCATGCTAGTTGGCAGCCTGTAGATAATAAGGTCAGTTAAAGTACATAGATATATGTATGCATATGTACATATATATATATATATAGATATATATGTACACATATATATATAGAGATATATATATATATATATATATATATATATATATATATATATGACTATATATACTTGTAGGAGTCAATGTGCATACACACTTGCTACAGGGAACATGAAAGAGGAATGGAGAAATGTGAATATACAACACAGCCTGAAGCAGGAGAGAGATACTAACCTTTACACTCACAGAACACTGTCCACAGCATACCAGCATGGTCCCCGCCCACACAATGTGAAAGGGCAACGCCTATCACACATACCCTTTTATAGCAGTGATCTGAAATCACAGTGAGAACTGCAATCAGTACACAACTGGCTGTATGCAATTAGCAAATGCAGGCCTCCAATTGGTGCAGAGGCCATCACATGGACCTATGCAGATACCTACAAAAGCATCCAGTGCTAACACTCCCAGCATGCAATAAGTTAATTGCATTGTCTGTAAGCAGACAGAGGGAGGTTGAGAAGTTGAAGAGAAAGAGAGAGAGAGAGAGAGAGATCACACAAAAAAAAAACTGTGACCCTCTCTACCCTGAAGCTGTCAGCACTGAGAGTGATAGCAGCAGCAAGCAGAAGCTGTGGAACGCAACCAGCTGCGACAAACAGAGGTAATGCAAGGTAGCAGGTTAACAGTGTGCATACTGTCAACCCTCCAAATGTGTCATAGGTCTGTATCTATAGGTAGCATGTGTCTGTGCGTTGGGCTAGCAATGGCTGTAGTGACCGCTTTGACATGTCAGCCAGGCCCACATGTCAGGATCAGCCCATCCCAAAGGCACACTGGCTGGGAACAAGTGTCTGCAGGTACCTGATGTCACTGCACATGCATCCCATACTGCATTAACCCATAGCGTAGCAGACCAGGCCCATTATGCATATGATGTGGTAATCCCCAGGATCAGTTGAGGTGCCCCACTAGTGTTGTGGGACCACCGTCGCTGCATGCCACTGTCCAGGTACATATCCTGTAGCACAGCCCAGATAAACTATCAGTGTTACATGCGGTGGTATGTCCCCTCAGAGTTCTGGTAGCACACATCCAGGGGGACCACGAGGTCACAGGGATGCTGTGTGTTCCGCTCTGCCAAGGGCGGCCCCCACCTGGACATGTGCGATGATAGTGATGTTACATGCATCTGTGATAAATATCCAAAAGGTGAGGGAGAGGGAGAGGGAGGGGGGATATGTGCACCACACATGTCTGCAGGAATGTAGCCAATATGCATGTGTCAGGTGAATGTTAAGTAGGTGTGGACTAACACAGAGCATATCTGAGGCATGTGGTCCGTATGTGTAACATAACTGAAGAAGGCCCCGTGGTCATCCACAGTGTTCTTGTCTATCACCCTCCCAGAGTAGGCTGTGGCTGTTGTTATGATGGACTGTAGCATAATACCAGTGCTGACCACAGATGCCTACCCTCAATGTGAATGTGCACTGCCCTGCAGTAACCTCCAGCTATTGTTATACAGTCTGCCTCTGTCTGGGGTCCACTGGACAGGATGCCTAACCGTTGTGCATAGGGTCTGGGGTAGACATGTGTGTGCAAGTGCCATGCAATCTGCAGCATGTATGTGGTAAGCATTTGCAAAGGGGCCAGCAGTGTGGCTTGTGGCTTCCACTGGCACAGTGTGCTGCATGGATAACATCCCAGTCCCAGCAAGTGAATAACTGTCTGACCACATACATATCAATGTAGTCCACTGTACTGGTGGTGGTGGTGGGATATATATATCCAGGCCGAGTAACGTATGTCTACATCAGAGTAGTGGACGGTGTCCCACATACAGTACCTTGGACTGGACCCCCAGAGTGAGGTTGTGCATGGCACCTGTCAGTGTGTGCTGAACGATGGGGCATGCTACTACGTAGTGTGGAATGTGGCAGGTATTGTTGCACAGGTGTTCGCTGAGCACTGATATCTGGCCATGCACCTGTGTATCCACCGTGACACACACACATGCAACATATGGGAGTAGTAGTATATCACTACACATGCATATCATGTATAGTATGTGTGCCATACATTGCTGTCATCGTCCGCTGATATCCTGTCTGTGTTCTCTTCCAGGGAGATGGCGCGACAGCGTAACCCCACCTACTCTGTTGCGGAGGATGAGGAGATCCAGCGGAGCCTGGTGCGGTAGTATGACATCCTGTTTTCCCGCACCAGTCAGAACCAGCAGGAGAGGGCCGCACTGTGGCAAGACCTGGTCCGTAGGGTAAATGAAATTGGCACGCATAACAGGACATATGAGCAGGTACGACATCACTGCAGTGATTTAATACGAACTGTCCGGCAGCGTGCAGCAGATATCCACAGGCAACAGGTCGCCACAGGAGGTGGGGTGCTACACATCCCCCTCACCAGACTGGAGGGGCTACTCCTAAGTGTTGTGGCTCCAGCCCGGAACACCAACAGCAGTACACCTGCATTATGATGGAGGCTGGTTCCACACAGCAGCACGACATGGAGCGTGCAGGTAAATGCCATATGTACACCTGACTGTTCTGTACACTGGAACATATGCAATATCAATGGGACAGATGTGCCCACTAACATTAATCTCATCATTTCTGCAGGTCCCTCCAGGGTTACAGAGAGACAGGCCATCCATGCTGGTGAGTGTGTTTAACATAACCTATAATAGTCTTGATAATGCTAGTAACAGTAGGGTAACTCAGTACTGCTCTGTGTGTATACTGCAGGGCGTGCATGTGTGCATGTGTGCAGGTGTGTCAGTACCCATGTGTGCATGTGTGCATGTGTGCCTCGCCCAGTTGTGCATGTGTGCCTGTGTCCACGTGTGCATGTGTGCCTGTGTCCACGTGTGCATGTGTGCATGTGTGCCTGTGTCCATGTGTGAATGTGTGCCTGTGTCCATGTGTGCATGTGTGCCTGTGTCCACGTGTGCATGTGTGCATGTGTGCCTGTGTCCATGTGTGCATGTGTGCATGTGTCCATGTGTCCATGTGTGCATGTGTGCATGTGTGCATGTGGACATGTGTCCATGTGCACACGTGACCATGTGTGCATGTGTCCATGTGTGCATGTGTCCACGTGTGCATGTGTGCATGTGTGCATGTGTGCCTGTGTGCATGTGTCCAGGTGTGCATGTGTGTATGAGTGCATCACTGGTAACAATGTCTGGAGAATGTAAACTGTGTTTCCTGTCTTCATCCCACAGGTTCTGGGGCTGCTCTGGTGACCTGCAGCAGGGAACCTGAAACCTGTGCCATGGCTACTGGCGATGATGATATATGTGTAATGGTACAGGAAGGTGTGTCAGGGTCTGCCATTGGTCAGCCAATTGACAGTACACAGCTGTCAACCCCATCATTGTCAGTCATCCTGCCTATACATCCTATGTCATCACTGTCCCTAGGTGATGGACAGGATACAGCGGGCATAGACCAGGGTAATGTGGTACCTGTGGCACATGCGTCCCCACACAGCAGCCATGGGCAGGGTCCTCCAATGGTACCACACAGACAGTTGCCCATGGGTTCTCGTGGGAGCATCCGTGGGCGTACTGCCCCTGGCCGACGTGCCCAAAGAGGTCTGTCAACCTCAGCAATGTTTCGGACTGTCATGCAGGCTCAGTCACGTATGGAAAGGTACACCAGACAGGGTCTGAGGGAGCTCAGAGCATGCCGCACAGCCATGACGGACAGTATGCGTGACATTGCGGATGCTATCCGTAACTTCACCGATGTCATAGACAGATGTTGTGGGGACATATTACAGCAGTTCCACAACCAGATGTCCATGAGCCAGGGCAATGGTGGGCGTCTGCGGCGTCGACGTGGCCGTATGCCGGCAGCAGCAGCTGGCAGTCGGCGGACGGCAACAGGCTCGCACACGCCCCCATAGTGCCAGCAGCAGCCCCAGCAATGCTGGGTCTGTGCTGTCATCGGAACGCCCCAGGAGACCACATGCACATGGATCTGGACAGTCCCAACAGGGACATGTGTCCAGTCAACACACACCCGCTTCTGATGACAGTACCCAGTCAGGCGTTGTACTGGATACGGTCCGTAGCACCCCTGCCAGGCACAGGTACCGTGTCCGTGCACGCAGACACTGATCTGTATGGCCTGCCAGGTGCAGTCTGTGGCTGTCCACAAACCCCTGTATATGGCAGCCATGAGGTGGAACTGTGTGCATACACACATGCGGAATGTTAACACCTAGGGCAACCACATACATGCACACACTGCAGCAACACTGGCCCACCCTGTACTGCTGCCCCTCACCAACACACATACACACACATGTCAATTGGTGGTATCAGTGGCTGACTCAGGCATACCTAATCCACACCCTGTGCATATGATGACACTGTGCCACCTCCTGCAATCTCCAACATCATTGCGGGAACAGGTAAACACATTGCTGATGCACAGGGTGACTACATAGACGTGTATTAGTAGTATCATGTTGGTGACAGTACAGTGTGCTGCTATGACTGTGTGTGTACCCCAGCATGCCTGCTGTAGTAACTGTATGAATGTCCTGAATTGTTATCTGCACCCATAGTACATACCAAAGCATAACAGATGCACATAATTGCATGCCGGTGGTAAGGTTGTCAACAGATAGCCGCATACATGGGTAGCACAGGGGGAAAGCTAACGCAAGTAGTGATATGCAATGGTGGACATGTACAGTAATGGTGTCAAGATGCCCACAACAACTATGCCATGTGTATGTTCACACATGTAGATATGTGTGCAGTACCAATGTTGTCCAGACCACAAATAAGTATGACATAATATCGGTTCCACCATGGCCATCTGTGCTGCGTATTCCTGGGTACATGTTGACAGTGCCTACATATATGCATTGTGAAATACTGCTATTGTTACCCCTTCTTTGTTGTATGATGCAGTACTTCCAGCCCTGTGTACTGTAGCCTTGTTTGCATGCATGTTTGCCTGGGGTCTCCTGGAACACTGCTTACACCTGCAATGCAGGGTTACAGTGCTTCTGTAGACTGCTAGTGACATCTGCATAGCGCATCATATGTATGTCAACCTTACAAATGACAGAACGTCACTGTCTGTCCTGTGCATGTAAGTAGCCTGTGACACATTGCACGCCTTACCCAGCATATACCCACGTGTGCAGTCATATATGTCAGTGCTATGAGACAGAGGCAGTCCACCCACGCATACACACCTTCAGTATGTTGTTCCCCATTGGCCCTATGTGTTGGTACACACCATGGCAATCACACTACTAGGGTGGCATGTCCAAAGGTAACCTGTAGATCGCCTCTATGGTCTAGTCGTGGTTTATGTGGGTCATGTGTCATTGTCACAGCTGTCACATGTATGCAGTCAGCCATCACCCTTGGCCAGGTATATACAACACATGTGTGGGATGCCACCACACAGCCAATCTGGGGACTGGTCTCTCTGAACCCAGTGATGCCATACCCTGTCAGGTGGCATGTCAGATATACTACGTACAGGACAAACGTCAAACCCAATCCCTGCTGCTACTAATGATAATACCCCTGAAGATGTTCCTGATAGCTTTGACCAGTCCTTTACTGAGACAGTGTAGGCCCTAGCTTGCCATCTACCTCCTAGCTCCCCTGGTCCTGAAAGCAGCACCCCTAGAAATCTACTTGCGTCCAGCTGCCAACCAGTCGCCACTTCACTCCTCCGTACCTTGGTTGTAACAGTGAAACCCACTACACTGTGTGCTGATCAACACCCTGCCAAGTACCTATCAAAACCAGATGATGCTATTGCTTACCCCGTCTCAAAGGTAATCAGAGGTACTATGTTAGAATCGAACTTCACCACCATCTGGGAAATGTCATATGTAATCCCACTTCACACAGGAGGCAGCTCTACTGACGTCTCCACTGATAGGCCAATAGCTATACACTCTCCACATGCAGAGATTATGGTGACTTTCGTCATAGACAAGTCATGCACCACCTAGTCCAAACTCGCATTATGGCAGACACTCAGCATGGCGTCGTCCTCATCACAGCAGTCCGTCAGGCCTCCTAGCCTTTACTAACACCATAAGCCATACTTGCAACATCAATGATGTATCCACAGCCCTCTTTTTGGATAACTCAAAGGCATACGATATGGTTGATCACCAACTTGGACTCCACACCCTGCACAGACTGTCTAGATACTGGAGCCTTCCAATGGTGTCAATCCTACCTGCATGGTCAACAGCAGGCCGGCCTCTGGCAGACCAAACCCTCTAACTGTCTACCTAACACCCACAGAGTACCACAAGGCTCTATGCTAAGGACCTTGCTGTCCTCCATCGTCATTAACGACCATTATACTGTCATCCCAAAGGCCAGCTGTATCCAATATGCTGTATACTCTACTCTGCTCAGCCACATCTCCAGTAGAGTTATGTTCAGCTACCCAGACCACCTGTAATACAATAGCGAATTGGCTTTCTGAACATCGTCTGATCCTAAACCCCAATCAAACTGAACTGCTGTTATTCCACCAACACGTATGTCTACCACATTCACTGTTACCATAACATCAACTGATGGCACAATAATCTACCCTGACCCATCACAACAATTATTAGGTGTCATCATAGACAATAACCTCATATGTGACATACATGTTAACCAGATTAGCCAAGCCATCAATAGAAAGCTAGGGTCACTATACAGAATTAAAGCCTTCCTAGCCCCTCCAGCTAAAGGTGCCATAGCTCGCTCACACCTTGTTGCAGCCCTTCTGTATGCATCCCCTCTACTCTCACATATGAACAAGACTGTCCTTAACAAGCAATGGATTTGCTACATTCACAGTGCCAGGTTTGCCACTGGCCCGCCTATTAGGACACATCATTGCATCAATCTAAATCAGCTTGGTTGGCTATCAATACCCAGCCTAATACAGTATAACCAACTGATTATGGCCTATAAAGTCCTGTATAGTCCAGACAATACTCCTGCACTTAAATTACAATCACCCCCTATAACAACCCTAGACCGCTTCGATCCTCTAACATTGTACTACTTCGAACTAGCGAGTCTATTAACACAGCTGGTGATTCTCTTTGCAAATCCTGTACGTAGATCCTGGAACCCACTTCCAGCTGATATTACCCTAATGTCCACCTTAGGTCATTTAACAGTAGACCCAAACAACATTTGTCATGTAACTGGCTATGTCAGTGTATCAGGCCTGGCTAACTCGGATGTGTAACCTGTGTGAACCACTGTACTGTGTAAATACAATTTAATCCTGGCTTGTGCTCAGGTCTAACATTAACCTGTGGAACATGTTGGACCTGCTTACTTATGTAATCTCTGTAAATAATCTGTTTGTACTATGTCATGCTAGTATTCTGTAATGCTGTATCTGCTACCCTCGTAGCTTGTCTCCACGGCCTACCCTGGGAATGGACATGCATCCAGTTGGGCTAGCCCTGTCAACATATGTAGGAAGAATAAATAAAGCAATACATGATATTACAGTGGCGACAATACCAGTCAGACATTGACACACACTGACAGCATGCTGAACACACTGGGGCATACGTGGGGACTCAGACTAGCAGCCTGCCTGTGCATCACACACCTCCGCAGCTGGCACACAGGCATATGTTCCGTCAGAACAGAGCACATGCCACACATGGCACGCACATCCCCTGTGCCACACACCCACAGCCTGTAGGGCTACACAACACACCTGCTACAGACGTGTCAGGTACCTGTCATGTGTGCTGCACTGGTGTCCCACTCAACAGGCTGTATCTGGTGAAGGGCATGGTGATATGACACAGGGGCACTATGGTCCACCACAGCACACATGCATACAGGTCAGACAGAGGCATGGACAGATATGACTCACTCATTGACCATGCCAGTGTGGCTGCCTGGGACATACCTCCCTGGATTACATGATAGGGAACATAGAATGGATCTCTCAGCATGTGGCACAGGCCAGTATGAGCCTGATGTTGGTTGCCAACATACTCTCCCCAGGTATTCTACCACTATATGTGGGAAGGCTGTTGTATGTCTACATTATGCTCAGTCTCCACTGTCATTCATAGGGTATCCACTGGCTGTCAACGTCTGCTTACATGCTAGGGAAGCCACATTGATGTTCACGGGTCATCTTGCATGTGACACACATGGCCCGATGTATACTGGCATGGCTCCTTGGTACACACATACTGCCTTATGCTGCAGGACATGGTTTACATAGCGACCTCCGTGGGTATCACACAGGTTAGGACACTAACAGTGCTGCTACACAACTACAGCAGTGTACACCGGAGGATGCATGCACCGGACACTGCCCTCAGCACGGTGAACTGCAGTGTCTGTGCAGTACCAGATGCATGATTCATGCCTCACAGGTGTTACCCATCACTGACAGGTTATGCCCCTTACCATGCCTGTCGTCCCTACACATGTAACACATGGATAGGGGTGTGGTATCCCAAGTTAGCACAGATACACACACCTCCAGGTTGTTGGCACAGCACAAACCATCAGGGCCTACTCAGGTGCAGCTGACAGTGTGTCGGACTGCCATCTGGTTCATAGCATGGCACACACAACCCTCACATACACAGGAAGACCACCTATCCTCCATAATAACACTGGCAATATGACAGTCCCATGAACTGTGTTTATAAGGCCATACTGCATCCAGCCGAACATTGTGTGTGAGCATTACTGTAGCTACAACACTCTAGCTGAAGAGTTCACAGCATGTGGTCACCGACATGCAGTGGAATGACATGTTACCACTACCACAACAGGTGGGAACATACAGCACCTGTACATTGACTACATGTACACTATATGGGCCAGACCAGATGTGTATCCAATGCTGTAGGTCTTTCACCATGGACACCCACAGTGTATAGGGACATACCACGTGCGGACCCTGCACACTAGGACACACAGTCATATTGGTATACATTGCTAATACCATTTATCCACAGAAAGCATGTGTCAGACATGGTAACTACTGCAGGTCACAGGTATTTCTGTGTGTGTGTGTCACACACATACATCATGTGTGCAATGCCATTGCTGGGTTAGGCGATGGCATGCATTGGTATGTACAAACACCCGCACAAGGTCATACTGTGTGACACAACCACACGTGATAGTTGTGGGTTACCCAAACATGCTTATCTGTACTCTGACGATGGTAATAGACAAAGTAGCAAAGCACACTATTGGCATTACTAGCCAACCAGCCCTGTCTGGCTGTGCTGATAGTGTGGTGACATCCCCTGTGTTTACTGGTGGGGTATGCAGCATCTGGTGTATAGTAGTATTTGCCAAAAGGATCTGTTCCCTCACAGTTGCATTTACACACACCCTACTAGCCCCACACACATGCAAACTTGCCATATGCAGGATTCATTCCCCTACCTACCTATGTCATGACACGTGAGAGTGACGCATTAGCAAAGCGCACTGTTCGGTTTACTAGATAGTTCCTCGTCTCTGGCTATACTTAGAGGGTGCTGACAACACCAGTACTTTGAAAGGGTAATGTGCATCAGGTAGTGTGATCTCCTGATTGCCAAAACTAACATGTTTTTCAGACGGACATGCACACACACAAACTCCCCACATCCAAACACACACACATGCCATTTACAGGTTTCAAATTCCTACCTAACTACATTACGATACTCGGGAGAGACGCATTAACAGAGTGCGCTATTCACATTACTGGGAGGCTTCCCTTTCCCTGCTGTACTTATAGGGTGCTGACATCATCTGTGTTAAGAAAGGGGCATCTGCATCCTGTAGTGTGTTCTCCCAGTTGGCAAAAGGAACATTTTCCTCATACATATCTGCACACACACAATAACCCCCCCCCCTACTTTGAAAGGGTAATGTGCATCAGGTAGTGTGATCTCCTGATTGCCAAAACTAACATGTTTTTCAGACGGACATGCACACACACAAACTCCCCACATCCAAACACACACACATGCCATTTACAGGTTTCAAATTCCTACCTAACTACATTACGATACTCGGGAGAGACGCATTAACAGAGTGCGCTATTCACATTACTGGGAGGCTTCCCTTCCCCTGCTGTACTTATAGGGTGCTGACATCATCTGTGTTAAGAAAGGGGCATCTGCATCCTGTAGTGTGTTCTCCCAGTTGGCAAAAGGAACATTTTCCTCATACATATCTGCACACACACAATAACCCCCCCCCCTACTTTGAAAGGGTAATGTGCATCAGGTAGTGTGATCTCCTGATTGCCAAAACTAACATGTTTTTCAGACGGACATGCACACACACAAACTCCCCACATCCAAACACACACACATGCCATTTACAGGTTTCAAATTCCTACCTAACTACATTACGATACTGGAGGCAGCATTAACAGAGTGCGCTATTCACATTACTGGGAGGCTTCCCTTCCCCTGCTGTACTTATAGGGTGCTGACATCATCTGTGTTAAGAAAGGGGCATCTGCATCCTGTAGTGTGTTCTCCCAGTTGGCAAAAGGAACATTTTCCTCATACATATCTGCACACACACAATAACCCCCCCCCTACTTTGAAAGGGTAATGTGCATCAGGTAGTGTGATCTCCTGATTGCCAAAACTAACATGTTTTTCAGGCCGGACATGCACACACAAACTCCCCACATCCAAACACACACATGCCATTTACAGGTTTCAAATTCCTACCTAACTACATTCACGATACTCGGGAGGCGCATTAACAGAGTCGCTATTCACATTACTGGGAGGCTTCCCTTCCCCTGCTGTACTTATAGGGTGCTGACATCATCTGTGTTAAGAAAGGGGCATCTGCATCCTGTAGTGTGTTCTCCCAGTTGGCAAAAGGAACATTTTCCTCATACATATCTGCACACACACAATAACCCCCCCCCCTACTTTGAAAGGGTAATGTGCATCAGGTAGTGTGATCTCCTGATTGCCAAAACTAACATGTTTTTCAGACGGACATGCACACACACAAACTCCCCACATCCAAACACACACACATGCCATTTACAGGTTTCAAATTCCTACCTAACTACATTACGATACTCGGGAGAGACGCATTAGCAGAGTGCGCTATTCACATTACTGGGAGGCTTCCCTTCCCCTGCTGTACTTATAGG